>NW_019154168.1:2571716-2697820 GCF_002288905.1 Enhydra lutris kenyoni
GACTAGATACAATGTTACTCTTTCACAAATTTTAGTAGTCTTATCCTAAATCATTTTGAAGGAAATTAACTTTTACAATTATAATTTATAATTATATATATTGTAATTTATAATTATAAATTTATAATTTATAATTAAGGCAATTATACTTACTTGTTAGGATTATATTCCCTAGAAATCACTTTTTCTTTTTTTAAGATTTTATTTATTTATTTGACAGAGAGAGACATACAGAGAGGGAGCACAAGCAGGGGGAGTGGGGGAGGGAGAAGCAGGCTTCCCACTGAATGGTAGCTCTTGCAGGGCTAGATCCCAGAACCCTGGAATCATGACCTGAGCCAAATGCAGATGGTTAATGACTGAGCCACCCAGGTGCCCTAGAAATCACTTTTACCAAAATGTGTCCTCAAATAGCTGTGACTAGAAGACATATTATAGTTCTGGATTAGCTCTTGATAGATCAGTAGGTTTTCTCTGTTGTATTAAAAACAGATAAAGTTAATGATTTTTTGGCTCATTCAAGATAAATTCTTACATTGAAAAGAAAGTGTTAGTCTATTGCCTCTAAATAAGTCATTTCAATTTAAAACTGATAATACTAAAAGGCTTAATATGTCATTTTTCTTATTTAGAAACAGTTAACTACAGTTTTATTTATACTTTGTGCTACTACCTTCGTTTTAATGAAATTACCTTACCATCCTTAGATCCTTATGTCAAAGTGTCTCTGATGTGTGAGGGTCGAAGACTAAAAAAGAGGAAAACAACTACAAAGAAAAATACTCTAAACCCTGTGTACAATGAGGCCATTATTTTTGATATCCCTCCAGAGAATGTGGACCAGGTCAGCCTCTCCATTGCAGTCATGGATTACGATAGGTACGTACACGTATTTCTCACTCACTGAAGAGGCATATGCAGAGCAAATTCAACTTTCCAGGTTATTTACTGTTCCAACAGTTTCAATTTGAAATGGAAGAGGAAAAAATTATTCATTCAAAATTCATTTTTCCCATGTTATACTATTTCTTTTTTTCTTTTCCATAAGAAGCCATTCTTAAGTTGAAGGACAGGACACCTGGGGCTGGGGAAAGAGTGGTGCAGAAGTCATGTGGAATCCATTACAGAAAGCACGATTGTGATGTCTCTTTGCAGTAACAACAGAAATTGCAATCAATGGAGTCTGTTTTCCCAACTAGGCTGGAATGTGCATATCCTAATTCTTCTCCTAGCTCTATCATTAACTGGCTGTGTGAAAGGGCAAGTTTTTGTAATCTCTTTGGGATTCACTTTTCCCATTTGTAAAACATTAGCCTAATACAGAGCCATTAACAGTGAGTATTAAGAGTGGAAGGTGAATAATGGCCATAGGGACACAGCCTTGATGCCTTCATATCAATCTTAAAATGTGCTTTGTGGGTTTTTCTTTCAGCTCAGTTTCTAAGTCAATTCTTTCATAAAATAAATTACAAACTCCCAAGTGCAGCTCTGCTCTTTCTTCCTGCTTCAGCTCCAGCTTTGCTCTCACACACTTGCTTTGTCTGAAATGTTATCCTGCTCTGTGTATCTCATTCCACCCAGGCTTCACAGCCCTGCTCAAGTCACCTCTTCTGTGTCTTTCTCAGCATCCCAGCCTCTTCTTCCTCTGAACTCATGTCCCACTAAAGGTTCATATCTCTTATTTGGCCCTTGCTATATACTTCTTCGTATTGTTTTGCTTTTCATATTTATAAACCCTTTGGAAAGGAACACTACATGTTTAACCTACAAAATTAGCATATAGATAGTGTCCTGCTATGTTTATTTTGTTCTAATGTACTCAAAAGGAGTGCTCCATTTTATAGTATCATGAAAATAGTAGTAACAGGACCCTATAAGCTAGAGAAATTAATATGCTATCCTCTGGCTCGGAGTTAGAAAATGAAGCACTAAAAAGTAAAATGATTTATACCATCTATTTGCAATTAGTTTATATCACACTTTAGGGGGGAAAAAAGCTGTCACTATTTAGAGAGAGAAAAATCTTGAATTAGTCAAAAAACTCAAAAATCGTCGCAGTGTTTTCATCAGAAACCCCTGTTCTACTTTCCAAAAAATTATTCCTGTTGCTTTTCACAGTGATTGCAGGTAAATAAAACAAAGTATTAGTCATGCAGACAATTTTAGGGAAATAGATCTTGACAATATATAGAAGAGAAAGATTTAAAAAATTATTCCTAAAAATATGCTTGTTTGGGAAACTTCATATGGAAGAAACATGATAGTAAACATTCAAATCTACATCAATGACAGGAAGAAAATAAAGAAATGTCCTAAGATCATCTCAAAAGTCTCCTTAGAGATGTCTATCAAAAGAACCCTATATTATGGACATTGGGTGTGTGTGTGTGCTGTGGTGAGTGCTGTGAAGTGTGTAAATCTGGTGATTCACAGACCTGCACCCCTGGGGCTAAAAATACATTGTATGTTTTATAAAAAAATTAAAAATAAATAATAAAAATAAAAATAAAATTTTAAAAAAGAACCCTATAGAAATATCTTTAAATTACATTCCACTCTTGAGAAGCAACTTAGCACATGCACACTTGAGTCAACTGTCTGGATTCAGATCCTGCCTCTACCTCTTACTGTGTACTACCAGGTCCCTTAACTTCTGGGTATTTAGTTTCTTTTTCCATAAAATGAGATGATGATAATGATACTCACGATCACAGTGTGAAAATTAAGTGACTTATAAGTGTATGGCTCATAATAAGCTCTCAAAAATATTAAGTATCACTGTTATTTTGATTTGTTGCTGTGAAAACAGGAGTAGAAAATAGGAATGTTGTGCACTATGCTCCGGTACTCTGCAGTGGTAAATCAAATTCATAGTGCTGAAGATAGCCCTGCCCTGTTTAATTGTAGTACAAGCAGAGACACATGCTGACCTACAATGTAGAGTCAATGAAATATGGTCATTTATGCAAGAAAGTTGGTACTGAGCTCTTGGTAAGAAATCAAAGCATCGTTATAAAACATGAAGCCTTGTGGAAAAAAACAAGATCTGATTTATAGCACTTAAAGTTAATAGTACTGCTTCTAAAAAGGAAATTCAACAATATAGGTAAGAAGCAGCCGGCATTTGTCATTCTGTTTTATTGTAAAATGTGCTCAAGTTACAGAGAACCAAAATGGTTTGTGTGTGCTCCTTTTACAAATCCATATTTGAATGCCAATCCTGTGTAGGAAATTTTGTTTACTTAAGATTTTTAATTGGACCTAAAGTAGTTTAATCTGCAGAATCATTTAGAACCTATCATAAAATCTAGTGTTTAAATCATATGTTTAAAATTCTGCTAAGATATGCAAAACTCCATTTATTTTTGAATGTTGGAATGAAAGTGTGATATTCTCCAAATCGTAGGGTAGGACACAATGAAGTCATAGGAGTGTGTAGAACAGGACTGGATGCTGAAGGTCTTGGGCGAGACCACTGGAATGAAATGCTGGCCTATCATCGAAAACCAATAACACACTGGCACCCCTTGCTGGAGGTATGCTGTGGTTCCCTGGCATCTACTCTCTTTTTTATCTCTTCAGCTTAAACGTTATTTATCTGCTACCATGTGTCTGTCATTTTATATATTCACCTACTTTTTTATACCTTGCTCTTACTTCCATCCCATATAATCTTTCATCCAATATTCAATGTTCTGTGTGCCTTGTAGGATTTTAGAAACTACTAAATTTTCTGGGTTTGATATTCCTTTGGACAGTAAGCTCATAAAAATTGCAAGTCTGTCATTTTCTTTACATAGCCTGAAAACTTCTATCAGTGAGTGATAGAGCAATCAAGTAAATCTTTTACCACCTGGAAACTGAATTTTGCTGCTTCTTATTTGTGAAAACAGCCACCTCACCTAAACTTCTCTAGAATCCCTGAATAGAAGTATTATTTTCTTTTTTTTTTTTTAAAGATTTTATTTATTTGACAGAGAGAAATCACAAGTAGGCAGAGAGGCAGGCAGAGAGAGAGGAGGAAGCAGGCTCCCCGCGGAGCAGAGAGCCCGATGCAGGGCTCTATCCCAGGACCCCGAGATCATGACCCGAGCCGAAGGCAGAGGCTTTAACCCTCTGAGCCACCCAGGCGCCCCGAAGTATTATTTTCTAATATGACTCCTCTATGGAAAGGGACAGGTATATCTCCCAATACTCAGGGCAGTAAGTAAAAGTGTTCACAGATTTTTAAAATATTGAGACATCAGATTACCTGAGTTCGAAGCATGGCTCTGCTGTGTGACTACATATTGGAGAACTTTGGGCAAGTTCCTTAACCTCTCTACACTTCTGCTGTTAGTGTGTAACAGTAGCAAACTCAAAGAGTAAAACTAAATAAAATGCCAAATTTTAAGTGCTTAGCACAGAGTTTGACATAATGTTACCTCTGATTACAACTACTATTAATAGTTGTATTAATCAGAAGTATCAACACCAGTTTGTCAGGAGTTTTAGCCTTTAAGTTAGTTGTCAGTCTACTTGATATACCAAGTGTTGCTAGATGGAATGACTTCCTTTCCCAAAGATGACTGTCTCCCAAAGGAGACTCTTGAGGCAGCACAAAGTAAATCTTTTGTGTGACCTGATTGAGAGGTAATGCAGGTTGATGAAAGGATGTGGGGTAGATGATGAGATTCCTGCAATTCAATTAAAAGCATAGCTATGATAGCCACATAGGAAGTGAAGAATACACTGCTGTCTGTTCATGTTCTGCTTCTGGTTCTGACATTAAGCAATGGCTTAAGTGGGAGAGGCAGCCCAGTGTAATTAACTAAATGTCAGTGGGCCCAGGTTCTCTTCAGCTTAGTCGCAAAAGTGACCTTGGCTGTGTTACCCGGGACATTATAGGGAAATTTTGATGAACACTGTATGGACACTGCATGCTCAGACAACAGAGGCAAGCTGTTCTATGGATAAGAGATCTGCTCATATATATTAATGCCCTGAATCTATATCACACTTCATTTAATGTAAGTCAAAGAAGACACACAAACACAAACATAAATTCACATTCACACAGCACTTTCCCCTAGAGTGCATCAGAAGTACAAACAAGTGTATTCAGCAAATCTTGGAAAGCTGGGTTTCATGTCAACAGTGTGTATTGGCTAAGGTATAAAGTATATGCTACTTCTCATTATACAATCACTATCCTTTTCCTGCTTCTTAACTCACTTTCATTTAAAGTTGGAAAGCGAAAAAGAAAACAAAAATAAAGTTGGAAAGCGAATATTAATTCTAAGATTCTAGACATGAGAGTAAAGTTTGTTGGGCAGAGAACCACACTGAAAAGTGATGTGGGATCTAATCCTTACTCCTCTGGCTGTCTAATCCTGAGCAGATCACTTGTTCTGTCTACAGCTGCATTTCTCCATATTTAATGAAAATAGAAAAGCATGCCCCTACAGACTTCACAGGAATTATGTAAGGAGAAAAGAAACAATGTGAGCAAGAACTTTTCATTAATGAAAAGACAGGGCTGGTACAAGGTATATTATAATTACTTAAGACTGTTTCATAAGCAGCTATGCATTTATTTGGTGAAGGGAAGCTCTGGAATAGGCATGTGTTTGTGTCTCAGGACATGTGAACACTTTTCAGTCACTGTAGGATACACAGGAAGAACACGCTACAATATGGGCATCAGAAGAAGATCCCAGATATTTTTCTAGCAGCTGAGTATCAGAGGACAAATGGGACTAAAAGACTATGTAAATGTACTTTCTCCAGCAAGTAGCTCCTTTTTTCCAACTCCTGCACCTACTTTCATTGGTCAAACAGAACATATGGACTAGAGACCTAAGAACTGGCTGGATTTTGCATTTTGGGAAAGTGGTGAGTGTATAATTATATGTTTTATTACCAGAGAAGGGATTAAAATGAGAAAGGAACGATTATTTGAAAACTGGGTAAGTTGGTGGGGCAGAGACTAAAGCATTATTTAGAAAATTTGGTTACTTCTACCTAGTCAAAAGTTTATCCTATTGTAATTGAACTTTTTAAATATATGCAATATTTAAGGGCCATGAGAAATTATTCTTCAACACTCATGGCCCCCATTACCCAGAGTCAGTTCCTCTGGTCTCATTAGTTGCCCCTATAAAAATCATCTCTCACCTTAGAACAAGTACAATGCAGTCTCTTACGCCTTGAGCCTTCTTGTTCTTACCTAGCAGTCACCCCCACTACCACAAACCATCTTATTTGACAGTAAGAACTAAAAGCCTATCATAAATGTGAAATGAGTCTGCAGTCATGAATAGTTGTATGTACAGTGTTGCTCTGCATGCCATTGTGTATCATACTCTGCCTACATCTCCATGAGATGTCTGTGCCCCATCATGTTGCCCGAGACGGTGAGTTCTAGGGGGTAAGGGGAATTATGTATATCTTCTCTTCAGAGACTAGCATCTCATGGGTGAATATGCACTATTAAAAGGTAGCAGCAACTACCCACTGTATTATTTTTTTGCACTAGATTATGCATTATGAAATTATTGTCTTTCAGTTACCTGGCCGAGCAACCAGTTTTGATAGTCAAGGATCATGTCCATCTCCCAAACCACCTTCCACACCATAATGCCTCCAGAATAAAGACCATTATAATAAGGAACAAGGACCCTGTGCTCATCAGATCAGAAAAAGAGTGGAAGGTTTGATTTCCTCACTTAAAATATATCTTGATAATGAACAAACTTGACATATGATTTTTCATTTACTTTTTTTGGCTGTTCATTAACTTTGGACATCTTGATATATTTTACTTGAATACAAATACTCCTTATTTGCATAAGGCATTTTATTCTTCATGTCATATGCCTATTAGCACAGAGTGTTTTCATAAGTTGCAATTCTTTGCATAAGTAAAGAAATACGTTCTTTTAAAAGAAATCTGTACTTACCTAAATTAAATATAGTTTATGCTGCTATTGTATCAAGTAGCACATGTCATGTATGTATGGTTTTGGATTTTGTTACAACAGTGTTAATCTCTAGTTGTGCAGATGGTTCCATATAAAGTTCTGAACTTCGCTTACACGGCATTAAATCCTTGCGCAATCAAATTCATGTTATTTATCTGATAACATACTCTTTCATTTCCAGCAAATTACGTCCTTAGTGAGGTTTGGCTCTGCTAAACTCACAAAACTGTCTCTCAAGCTCGTTCTTTAAAGCATATAAACAATGCTATAATTTAAAGAACAATTTTGAATTAAATTTAAGAAGTAATATTTAGTAGCTGGAAAATGAAGGTTGAACCATTTGGGCTACCATTTTATACTGTCTTAATGTTACGTTAGTTCAAACATCTGTTGAACTATTTAACTGATACTTATGTAGCATTAGTATTCCTAATGAATAGAATCAGAAATTATTCATTTTTTTAAGTGTTTGTAAGGTTCTCGAGTACTGTGACATATATATTTTGTGACATGAAACTATCACATAGATCCTGTATTTCTGATAGAACATACTAACAGACACCAAAGGTACAATAAATGCCTGTGCTCATTGTCAACTAGATTGTAAATAGTAATGGTGACTTTAAAACCCAATCAGAAACTAGTCACTAGAATTGGGTATTTCTTAAAGACGGGACGAGTTATTTTTCAGAAAATTATATAAATATACCATAAATAACATAACTTCCACATTTAATAAAAATAAAAATAATTCTAAAGGCCCAGACCCATAGTCCTTTTATGAAAGGATCAAGGATCAGGCCAGGAGTTGTAAAAACTATGCAAATGTTTTTACATGACAGGACTTTCATTTAAATCAGGTCAGCTTTTTATTGTCTCACTTCTGGGCCCTATCAGAAGATATCCATATTGAATGACACTATTTTATTTTTGAGATATATATTGTGGATACTGCATATTTCAAGATTATCCCTAGATAAGAGGTTAAAAGAACAAAAAAAAAAAAAAGAAAATCTGTACTTAGACTATAAAAACATAGTCATCAGAATGAGAAAATTTTATCAGCAGTTATAAAATTTTGATTTTAGTAAAATATCTTATTTCTAAATACTAAAAAAATTTTAAGAGCTGTGAAATTTTGTTTGTGGCATCTGTCATATGATTGCATTACTGTTAATTAACATGTAAATATTTTACATATTAATATTTTAAAAGCAAACACTATTCTGTAAAATTTTTCAAGAATGCCTGTATCATCCTAGTAAAAACAAGTATTTCTAGCTAGCATTAGCTGATAGAAAATAATAGAAGGAACCTGTTTGAAACATCTGTTTACCTTATGAAGCCTAAAAGAACCTTCGCTATAGACAGAATGACTGAAGATGACGCTTCCATTTTGGAATTCGTTGTTTTACTAGGAAATAAAAATTGTCAAATGGGAAGACAAGTTATACTCTTAATAAAATGACATTTTTGCAGACAGATATTTTATTAGTAGATATAGCTGCAGCTTGCTATTAATTAGCAACTATATTTCCCAAGCATAATAATTATTTTCATCTGAAAACATATTTTAAGGACTTTGTATGCATTCTTAGAAGCTCTTGCTTTTCTTTGCCTCCTATGGAGAAAAAGCCAATGTTTGTGATGAAAAAACACAACCAACCAGCCAAACAGGAGACTTTACTGTGGGGATTATGGATTAAAATACAAATACGTTTTTAAGGTAATTTTTAAAAACTGTTTCCTAGGGCTTAGAATAAACTTATCATGCCCAATATTTGTTAACCCTGTGAGAGAGATTAAGAACAACCACAACTATCTCATTCGACGCATGAGGGAGGTGTATCCTCCTCCATAAAGTGTGATCATTTCAGAGGACAGTTCATGTAAATATACATGTATTTCATGGATACTACCATTTTCAATACAACACACCCTCACGCTACACAGACACATCCATGCAAACCTATTTTATCCTCCTGTGTGTGACTAAAGATGGAATGTTTTTAATTTCACATAATGAACACCTAATTTCAGGGACTATTCAGTGACTGGTCAAACTGAAGTCTAGGGAAAGGGAGCAAGGGTTTGATTCATTATGTAAAAATACTAATGTTTTTTTTGGGTTTCTTATTTATTTGTGTATTTTACCTGATTCACTAAGTAATCAGGAGAATGAGGTAATTGAATAATGAAGAGTACACTAATGTTTGAGGAGTGTACAATCTTCTCAGAAAAATCTGAACGGATGCTTTTTTTTTTTTTTTTTAACAGTGGTTTCTTAATAATAAGTTTCTTGACGGTTTTAATTTTTTTTGTTAGGCTAGCCCTGTTTCTGGTACTTTGTTTCACATGTAAAATCTCACGATATTAATATAGGTACAGTTCAATAAAAAATATCTTTAGGACTATGCCGGGGAACTAGAGATGGGAATGCAAAGCCAGGCATCCACTTTATTATGCAGTTTTGAGGAGTGTGTATGTGTGTTCTAGTTACTGCAGGGAGATCACTACTGATCAATACTGACTCAGGTTTTAGATAAAAGCAAATATATTTGAATCTATTTGATTGTGATATTTAATTAGCATTTCCACCTGTGCTTATTCTCCTATAATGGTTATTATTTTAAAATTTTGCAGACTCAATAAAGAGCTGTCAATCTCATAAGACTTTAACTTAAAAATTAATTGCTTTAAAAATGAAAAAGCCAAACTTTCATTCCCTTCTCAACTTTTGCTATTCATAAAACCAAATATAACTTAGTTCAGAATGAATTCTCAAAAGAGCCAAAAGCTATTAATAATAAAGGTACACAAAATCTCAACTTTGAACACATAATCATTTCTATACCTCTTTAAAATAGTACTTGATGTTATCTTAAGTAGATATATTTTCATGGAATGCAGTTCCATCTGATTATTTCTTGCCACCTTAGTTTTGATTATTACCAGGCAATTTAATTACTTGATAACTGAAACAAAACAACAACAACAAAATATTGTTGATAAGGAGTTAAAGTCTTTCAACCTCTACTAAATCTAAAGAAAATGTGGAGATCTGTTTTCTTCACAACTTGTTCTTGAAGTAGCTCTGGCTGTTCTGATATACTTTAATTGATCTAAACTTCTATAGCTTTTAGGCTAAAAATGTATTGCTGCCAGTAAAAGATGATGCAAAAGCATGAAAAGTAAAATAATTTAAAGTGAAAATCTACATAAACACAGACTTTAAAGCACATGGAAATAAAGATTATGAAGGCAAAATCGAAATCTCCTGTGTACCTTCAACTTTTAGTGGAAAGTAAATCCTCTAATACTGCTTTAAAAAACTCATGACACAGAATTTTAATAGTTCCTCAGTGACATGGCTCAGGATACGATTCATCTGAACCTACTAAGACTCATTCTTTAAAAAGAAATTAGTGAGTTTATATCTTACATGGGAAACAGCTGATTAATCAAAATTCTGTTTCCAATGTATTACTAAGTGATGCTCTTTAAGGTAAGAATTTTCTATTTCATTAAAAGACTTTTACTATATTTACTCAATTTTATGTTAGTTAGAGTAAATGGTAATTTAATAAAAGATGCATTGGTAATACCTGTCATTCACCATTAACAGTTAACCAAAAAGACGTGTATTTGAACAGTGGCAGTAAATTAATATTCAGTTCAAGTGTTTTCTCATCAAAGTAAAAAGGTGTTTTTGTTTTCACCCTGTTCATCAGGGAAGTGGGTAACCAGTGTCGAATTTGATGGCATTTGATGCTCTAGAAACTTAAAAAGACAGAGCTAAATTAAGGACTAAGGTAAGGTTTAGGGATTTATTGAATGCAAACATTTTGAATACTAGAAATGGTGACTGAAACAATAGTAGGTGTTTATGAGAAAAGATAGACTTCCTTATACTTGAAATGACTTAAATACAGTCCTACGAGGTGGTATTCATCAGAATAATTCTATTTTTATCTACACTCAAACACTGGAAATGACTTGCTGTTGACAGATCTAGAGATACAGATAGTATTTATATGGAAATGTTTTCATCTCCAGTAATATCTTCTGGCTCACCTGGGTCATGAGAACCCTTTCCAAAGAGCAAACTATGCCTGGTCTTATGAAAGGGTTAAAAATAGATCATTTTCTTCAGAAATTTCGTTGTGATGTACATCTGCTGTGCACAGAATCTTTATTTACTGTACAAGGTGGTGGATTTCAATTATTCAATTTCATATTTTTCTTCCCTTAAAAACAATTTAATGTGTAACGAGGTATAATATAGAAATGAATGAAAAATTGTTAAGAGAAATAAGTCTCAATGTTGGACAGTTAATGCATTGGATTTTTGTTTTTGTTATCTATTTCAAAGCTGTTTTTGTTTTGTTTTGTTTTGTTTCCCAGTCTGAACATCAATACAGAGAGTGTTTGGCAATGATTTTGCTGTAGAATAAAGTTTGTGAACCAAAAGCAACAACAACAAAAACACTATAATCTCTAAGGCTATGGTCAAGCTAGCCACAGAATCGGTCTCCATAAAAATTGCATGACTTACTCTATTTGTAATATTTGTATCTACTCTATATAGATCATTTTGTGGATTTTACTTTTTTTTTTTACTTAAAAAGACCCTTTAAGCTTTCCATTTAAAAGACAGTAATCTCCAGTATGAATAGCTTCATAAATTCTATCACTGTATTAGAAAGAAGCAGGTGAACCAACTTTAATATACAAAACATTTACATTTATAGTTTTTTTATAAAAAAAAATCCAACCCAAGTTCATGTCATTTGCGTTGACTTTCTATTGACCTTTCCAAATGAGAGAAGTGATGGGGTTCATCAGAAATATATGCATAAGTCATAGAACACATTGAAGAGAGACCTTTTAAAATGAAGAATCAAGAGGTCAAAATAGAAAAGAGCTGCCTCACATTGTAAATGTGATGATTCAACTAATGAATACTTCAAGATATTCGCCAATTATGCTAAACAGCCAGAAAACACAAAAATTTTTCATTCATACATGATATTGAATAATTTAGATCCATCGTATTTGATCTTTTTGGGTATCCTTCAGTATTGTTCATAAGGTGACTTTTTAACTGATTTGTGATGTACTACGTAGCCATTGTTCAAATCAGTATCTTTAACTTCCGTATTATAGAGGAGAAATTCTAAAATCTTTTGAAATTCGTGTTTCAGATTTTTGTACATTGTAACCAGCCATTTGTGAAACTTGACCGCATATAATTGTATTACTTAGAACAAATGTTTTGCAACCACATTTAAAAGATGTTATACATTTCAGTATTTTTACAATGTCTTCTTTAGAATGTGTGGGAACATATTTGTCAGGTTCAGATGAATTACGTAACAATGAAACCTCAAAGCTGTTATGAAGTGTACAGTTTATGATAACTTTTGTAAAAGAAAATGGAAAAGCACTTGAAATATAATTTTACTGTTTCATATGTATTTTGAAAAATAAATAAAGCGGTTATAAATTATTTTTGTCTTTGAAGAAAATACCTTTTAAGATTTAATTTTGAGGCCTCTGCATTGCTTTTACTCCAGTAGTCATTGTTTTCGCCACTCATTAGAGAGCGGTGTGATGCATTTATCAATAATTAACTATCAGGAGCAACTGAATGTATCTTAAAAATCTCACTTAATACACACTGTTTTTTCACAAAACTATTAATTTAAAGTCCTGGATTATCTCCATTGAGGAGTAATGAAACATTTATTAATCAAGTGTTAAAGAGGTAAGTACTACCTACACATATTAGCTACATTTGTTTCATCTAAAAAAGTCCCTATAAATAGCAAATGATCCTATAGCTGGAGTATACCAGTTATATTATTCATTTGCTTCTCTTTTTCCTCAGATTTTCAAAAAGATTTTCATAAGGAACATTGGTGTTGCAACTAGTCTTGGGTGGTCAACATGGCATGTGACTCAAAGGAAATCATGATCACTGATAAAGCACATACTCAATACTAGAGTCATCACTTTAAACAAACAAACAAACAAACAGCTCATAAGAAGAAGAAAGTAAATAAATGTATGCCCCTGGATACAATGCAGGATAAAGAGGTAGTGGTCGGATCTGTCTGGACTTACTTTGAAATTTCTACACCCGAAAAGTGTGCAGCACCTAAATGAAATCCAAGTTGCTTCTAAAAAAAGCAATTAAATGGCTACTTTTAAAGATTTTTTTTTTGTTAGTAATTCCAAGTATCTCCTCAACAATTGTTTATATTTCTATCCACACTGATTTAAAATTTACACTTCCACTAACAATATTCTAAGTACCCTAATCATTACTTGGTAGTATTATTATTATTCCAATCTCTGCCAATTTGAACATGACAAAGATGATATCTTTTCAATGTTTTGATTTTTATTTCTTTTTTTCTAGTGGTATTGATCACTTTTCATATGTACTGATTAATTTTGGATTTCATTGTTTAAGACTTTTCCCATTCTTCTACAAACATTTATTCCTTACTTATTTTTAGAGGTTGTTATCCCATTTTTTTAAATGTATACAGATTCTTCATAGGATCACATCTTAGCCATAGCTCCATTCTGCTAACCAGAGGTATAATAATTAGGTTATGATCTTATAGGCAACGTACATAATATATATGATGAAACATATACATTGAAAAATATATGTGAGAAATATAAAGCAAAGCGCCATCAGAAGTTATCATCTCTTAAAAAGCATGAGTTGTTATCTTGACAATTTGGGCTGTCACCACCAGTGTCTGACAGAATCTGAAAGCATCCAATTCATGGACAAGCTATTTAAAATTCCTTTGTGTGGAAGATTTGAACAGTTTTGATTCTATCCACTCTTATAAACAATACAATAGAAATATATATCCATTAATGTCTACAGAGAATAAAACCAAAAATCTGAAGAGTAACCTCAAATAAGATACTTGATAGTTTCTGTTTTTTTAACCCACTTTTCCTCCAAATGGTAAAAATCATCTAAAGTTCCAAATAGGAGTATAAATTATGTGAACAGAATCAATTCCCACTATGAATGCACTTGGTGAATTTAATTGTTAGCTGGTATGCATTTTCATGAGCAATTTTTTTTTTAAATTTCAGAACAAATAAGACTGAATATTTTCTCTTAAATGGAAGGCTACACCTGAGTCAGAGATGGGAAATCAAACCAGAACATAAAGGAACTAACATGTGAGAATCATACTGAGAACGCAAAACACAAACAGGCCACAACACTGCACAGTTCCTTAGGGTACTGATCACCCTGTAGTCTATGTAAATGGTGCCTCCAGGATGACACAAATCTAACCAACTTAAATGAGTGAACAACAACGGAGCAGCAGTACTAAAAGCTACAGTTACCTCAACCAGAAGCTGTAACTGAAGGCGAGGGTCAAGAATTAAAGGACAGTTTTTTTGTTTTGTTTTGTTTTAAACTGGCATCTTACCTGAAACATACAGCTCATGTATTATGCACCAAGCACTGTGCTCGTTACATACTGTATCCCTAATCTATACAAAATCCCTGTGAAGTGTTATTATGACCATTTTTAAATAGAGAAATTGAGGTTCAGATCAATTAAGCAGATATGCATAATACTTAATGGTAGAGCACAGTTTTGAATAAATGGTTAAACAATTCCAAAGTCTGGGTTTTTATTCTCTACATGTCATGAAATACAAAAACTAATATTTATGCAATTTAAGAATTTTTTTCATGTATGCTCTTTCTTTTTTTCTTTTTTTTTGCATGTGCTGTTTCTTGGTCCTTACCACAAAGCATGTGAGTTTTATCACTTCCATTTCACAGAGATGATGTTTGTGATAGAGGTTAGATGAAAGCTCAAGGTCATGTAGTAGATCATGGGACTGGGCCTCAGATCTAGGTCTTTGGCCCTCAAACTGCATACACAATTTATTAGCTGATGCTTTTTCAGTAGAAAACAACACTAAACATGCTATGAAACAAAGGAGAACTTATGGCTTTTTTTGCCTCTGTAGGTAAATCACCAAGATGAAAGATATATAAATTTCACTGACTTCTACTTTACTCATCTATAAATTGAGATCAATTTTGTCTGCCTGATCTATCAATTAAAGTGTATTTCATTTTTATAATGTGCAAACAATTATGCAAATAGTAGGTTCTGGTTTTTGCCACTGACATTATTCTTATCATTAACGCCTAATGTCTATGGCTGGGATAAATATTTTTAAGAACCATAAGCTGGGTGTACAAGCAGACAAAGTTGCTAAAAAGAAGGGAGTAGATACCAAATTGTTCCTGACATTACAGAAAAGGGCAAAGAAGGGAAGAGAAGGAGCATGGTACATAAGCTCAGGTCCTATAAAATCCTGCTAATCATATATCATTTTTAAATTAATTTTCCATTGCCACTATTCTAGTTCAAGCCTTGAAATCTCTTTTCTGAGTTGTTTTTTTTTTAAGATTTTATTTATTTATTTGACAGAGAGAGAGCTCACAAGTAGACAGAGAGGCAGGCAGAGTGGGGGGCGGGAAGCAGGATTCCTGCTGAACAGAGAGCCCGATGTGGGGCTTGATCCCAGGACCCTGGGATCATGACCTGAGCCGAAGGCAGAGGCTTTAACCTACTGAGCCACCCAGGTGCCCCATCTTTTCTGAGTTTTATTAATATCGCTAATTATTTTAAAAATCTCCAGATTCTCATAGAATCTCTACTACTGCCCCGTGTACTGCCAGTACTACTGCCAGTAGTAGTACTGCCCAGAGTACTACTATTCTACTCTCTACTGCCCAGTGTTACCTCTAGAAAATGCATCTCTGTACATCCCATATCCTTACACAAAAACCCTAAATGAATCTTAAAGGGGAGAAGAATGGTATTGGAACAACTGGAAATTTAGTTTAAAAATAATAATTTGAAAACCTACTTTATATCCTACAAAAGAGTTAATTTCAGGCATATCAAACCTAATTATAAATCTTAAGCCTATAAACCTTCTGAAACACCAAGCAGGATATCTTTGTGACCTTGGGGTAAGCACACTTGGTTAAGACTTTCTGGTTTCTTAGAAATAGCCCAAGGCAATTACAGAATGTCTTAAAAATGGAAAGATTTAAATTCCTGCCAAATTGAAAAGCAACTCAAAGTTTCAAAGCCACTCTAATCAGAATCCAAATGAGGTTTTTTATTTTATTTTAATAGAACTTGATGTAAATGTGTTTAGAAAAGTAAAGGTCTATGAACAGCCATATTACTGAAGTAGAAGGAGGAAGAGGTGAGACTTACTCTAAAAATATCATGGCTTATTCTGAAGCTATAGTGATTAAAACAGTGTCACAATAGTGCAAAGTTAGACAAATCGGCGAAACAAATGGAGCAAAAACATGTCAAGTAGATATGGAAAGGAGGTATGTGACAGAGAGGACATACTAGATTGTGGGGACAATGGAACTATTTATTTAATAACTACACTTGTAAGAATGGTTATTCATAGGGAAAAATGGAGTCCACATACTAAATTCAACTTCAAATGGCATTAAATTTCAATAATTTTCAAAATTCTATTGTAGAGTATAAATTTTTTAAAGACAGAAAATGGCTTCTTAAGGCACCAAATATGCCTGACATATTTGTTTATTTTTAAAAGACCAATAAATCATATTACATTTACTAATTTGATACCAAAAGCAAAAATAAATAAATGGGGCTACACTAACTAAAAACTTCTGCACAGCCAAGAAAACCATCAGCAAAATGAAAAGGTAACCTATTGATTGAGAGAAAATATTTGCAAGTCATAAATCTGATAAGGGGTTAATATCCAAAATATATAAAGAACTCATCTGACTCAATAGCAATAAAGCAAACAATCTCATTAAAAATTGGGCAGAGGAACTGAACAGACATTTTCCCCAATAAGACATTAAAATAACCAACAGACAGATGTAAAGATGCTCAACACACCATCATCATGCAAATGCAAATCAAAACCACAATGAGATAACACCTCACACTGTTAGAATGGCTATTATCAAAAAGATAAGAAATAACAAGTGTTGGCAAGGATGTGGAGAAAAGGGAGCTCTCCAGCACCATTTGTGGGAATGTAAATTGGGACAGCTACTATGGAAAACAATCTGGAGTTTCCTCAAATATTAAAAATAGAACTACCAGGGGCTGGGTGGCTCAGTGGATTGAGTGTCTGACTCTTGGTTTCAGCTTAGGTTGTGATCATGGGTCATGGGATTGAGCCCTGCATCAGTCTCCCTGCTCAGGGGGGAGTCTGCTTGAGATTCTCTGCCCCACCTCACTCCCGCACTCAGGTGCACATGCTCTCTCTCTCAAATAAATAAATCTTAAAAAAAAAGAAAGAAAGAAATAGAACTACCGTATGATGCAGCATTTCCACTTCTAGGAATATATGCAAAGAAAAAAAAACACTAACTTGCAAAGGTATCAGCACTCACCCTCTTCCATTTTCATTTCAGCATTATTTACAATAGCTAAGATATGTAAAAAACCTAAGTGTCCATCAACAGATGAATGAATAAAGAAAATGGACGTATATATGCAATGGAATATTAGTCATTAAAAGTAATGAAATCTTGCCATTTACAACAACATGGATGGACCTCAAGGGCATCATGTGAAGTGAAATACGTCATAGAAAGACAAACACCATATGATCTCATTATGTGTGGAATCTTAAAAAAAAAAAAAAAACCTACTAAGGTCATAGATACAAAGAACAGATTGGTGGCTGCCAAAGGTGGCAGGTGGGGATGGGGCAGGGAGGAGGAGCTGTGAAATTGGTAAAGAGAGGCAAAAAGAACAAACTTCCAGTTATAAAATAAATAAGTCATGGGGATGTAATGTGCATCACGGTAACTACAGTTAATAATACTATATTGAATATTTGAAAGTTCTTAAGAAGACAGATTTTAAAAGTACTCATAACAAGAACAAAAAATGCTGTAACGATATATGGTGAAAGATGTTAACTAGACTTATTGTGATGATCATTTCACAAATATCAAGTCATTATGTGTACAGCTGAAACTAATAAAATGTATGTCAATTGTACCTCAATTTAAAAAACTTAATTTGTCATTATCAAAAAAAGGACACCTTTTAAAAAAAAGAACACCTTTAAAAAGTGAAAAAGCAAACTCAAATTGGGGATATTTACAACACATACGATTAACAAAGGATTAGTAGCAAGTTATATGAAAAAAATCTTACAAATCAGTAAGACTGTAAATAACCTAATTTAAAACTTTAAACATGAAATCCATGAAAGATAATTTAAGGAGGAAGAGAAAATGCATATGGGTAATAAACATATAAAGAGATGCTCCACCTTATTAGTCAAGGAAATACAAATCAATCTTTTAATGAGATAATGATATATAGCATTAACTGACACACTCACAAAATGTAAACAATACCAACTCTAAAAAGGGGGTAATTAATAAGATTCCTAATACACTTCTTATAGGAGAGTAATATTAAGAAAACTATTTGGAAATATCTATTAAACACCCACATACCCAGGACAGAGAAATTCCACCCTAGAGTATACACCCAGAAAAACCTTTACTCATGAGGATTTAGTAGATAGCACAAGACTTTTTCTAGAAATACTGTACAAATAGGAGGCATAAAAGCAAGGAAGTGACCCACGTGCCTATACATAGGGCGCTGGATAAGGTATGGTATATTCAACAAGAACAGTGAAATCACTAAATTATTTCTGTGACATGGATAAATTTTAGTAACAAAACATTGACTGAATCACTATACTCTGAAGAATTTATGTATATATGTTTCTATAATTTTTTAATCTCTAAAGAATATTGTATCATTGCAAACAAAACCTACTCACAAACTAACTTAAAAGAGCAATAGGATAAAAACTGTGATAATTGAATAAGAACATGCTATAGATCAGTGACATGAAATTTAGATTCCAGAAATAAACCCTCATATTTATGATCAATTTTTGACAATTATGCAAAAATAATTCAATGAGGAAACAATAGTCTTTTCAACAAATTAGTGCTGGGACTATTGGATATCCACATCCAAATGAATGAAGTGGGACCACTACCTCACCCAATATATAAAAGCTAACTCAAAGTGTATCAAATACCTACATGTAAGAGCAAAAATGATAAAATTCTGAGAATAAAATATAGGCATAAATTCCCATGACTTTGGATTTAGCAATGATTTTTTAAGTGTGAAAAGAAAAGCACTAGCAATCAGAAAAATAAATAAATTGAATTTCATCAAAATTAAAACTTTCGTGTTTCAAATGATACCATCAAGAAAGTTAAAAGACAAACTACTGAATGGGAGAAAATATATGCAAGTTATATATCTTATAAAAGACTCATGTCTAGATATGTAAAGAACTCTTATAACTCGGTAATAAAAAGACAAAAAACTCAATTTAAAAATGGGCAAGGGATCTCAAGAGACATTTCTCCAAAAAGACATACATATGGCCAATAAGCACTAAAAAAGATGTTCAGCACCATCAGTTATCAGGGAAATGGAAATCAAAACTACAATGAGATACCACTTAACACTCACTAAAATGTCTATAATTTAAAAGATAATAAGAAGAATTTACAAAACTGTAAAAAATTGAATGAAACCCTCATTGATTGTTATTAGAAATGTAAAATGGAATAACCAGTTTAGAAAATTGTCTGGCAGTTCTTCAAAATTGTAAACACATAAAGCTGTCATATGACCCAGCAATTCTACTTCCTAAATATATCCCCAAGAGAAATAAAAACACGTCTGCAAAAACACTTCTACATGGATGCTAACAGCACCATTATTCATAATAGCAAAAAAAAAGGAAACAACCCAAATGCCCATCAGCTGGTGAAGAGAAAAACAAAATGCTGTATAACCACACAGTGGAACATTATTTGGCAATAAGTAAGAATGAAACTCTAGTACATGCTACAACATGGTGAACCTTGGAACATTATGCTAAGTGATAGAAGCCAGTCACAAAAGACAGTATCAACATGATGATTCCATTTACGTGAAATGGCTAGCGTAGACAAATACATAGAAATGGAAGGTAGATTAGTAGATATCTGGGGCTGTGGTGGGTGAGGAGCATAGGAAGGACTGCAAAGCACACAGGATTAGTTTGGGGATGATGAAAATATTCTAAAATTGATTGTAGTGATGATTGTACCAGTATGTGAATATACTAAAAAAAATTAATTATATGCTTTCAGTGGATGCATTTTTTTGGTATATGAATTGTATCCCAATAAAGCTGTTGCTACAAAGAGAGAGAATGACCAAAAATCCAGGGTAGAGTTTATTCAGAAGTGGGAGCTTGAGGAATAGAAAAAGGATGAACAACTGAATAGGCAAAAATAACTGGAATTAGTCTAGTTCTTGATTAAGTTGTGAGTTCATGGATGTTCTTTATATTAATAACACACATATGCACCATAACTACAAACTTAAAAGAGGACCTTGCACAGACCAATGAAGATAATCTGTCTACAAACCAAGAACTATGATTAACAAAATTCTGTGCAACTAAGGTCCACTTAAAAATTAATCAATTAACATCTATCCTGTTAAATCCTATAAACCACATCCCCAGTTCAGAAAACTGGGATCAATTAGTGGATCAATATGCTTAGTTGAATCTGTTAAACAGAGATAAAAATTTAATTTTATAACCGAAAATAATAAACGCAAGAATGAATAGGCACTGATCTCTTTCAATCTCTCTTCCATAAGAATCAATAATTACATCCATATTCATTCCCCCCATTGTCCCCATTTCCTCCATACCCATATTCCCTTTTGAATAAATTTGTTTCATTTTACTTGCCACCACAGTCTCAGTGGTTATATAGACTATGGAGAAATGAAAGAAAGAGTAAGGATAGTAGCAGTGTTGGCCAAAGGACTACCATATAAACCTAGCAATGGAACAGAGACTGGGGAGAGTGCTCTTATATTATAAAACATGGTTTATAACTAGTCTCACAAAATGTGTAATTGAAAAATGTTTGTTTCATTATTTATAACTTTGAAATACCAGTTTTGATGTTTGCTTTTTTGTTTGGTTTTGGGATTTTTGCTTTTATGTAATTCCTCTTTACCCTCCTCCATAGTTTAGTGTCTCTTCAATGCTCTACTTTTGAACAGGAAGTGCAGAAAGGCTAAACTCCTACTTTGGCACCGTTAGAGCAAAAGCCCCAGCTCTTAACATATGATGCAAAAGTTTTAAGGAAAAGATAACATGTGGGGATGCCTGGGTGGCTCAGTTGGTTAGGCAGCTGCCTTCGGCTCAGGTCGTGGTCCAGGTGTCATGGGATTGAGTCCCACATCGGGCTCCTTGCTCGGTGGGGAGCCTGCTTCTCCCTCTGCCTCTGCCTGCCACTCTGTCTGCCTGTGCTCGCTCACTCTCTCTCCCCATCTCTCTCTGACAAATACATAAATAATATCTTTTAAAAAAAGAAAAGAAAACATGTGAATCCGAAAGCCAGTTTCAGCAAATCACTACTATTATTAGACAAGTTACATTCTTAAAACATTGTTTCACATAACCCATGATGATATACAATTCAATGTTTTTCAACAAACAATATCATTTCTTACATGCTACACCTTTGCCTTCTTCACACCAATTTTGGGAACCAAAATGCCTGAATTTCAGATGCATAGTGTCATATAATTTTTTCTTTAATTCAGAGCATTTTGGAATTCTTATTCCTTACAAAGCCTTATCATTGTTCAATCCAAAAAGTGGATTTTCTACATCACCACTAAAATTCAAATATATGTGGATACTATAAATATTAGCACTGATCTTATTTAAATTAATTTTGATTTATTTAATTCATTATAATAACTTCTTTCAGTTTTTCCATCTGTCTCTTCAATAACAATAAAATTTAAGAATCTCTTTTTAAACAAATTTTGGCATTTAATCCAGCTATCTTACATGAACTGACAGCTGTCATTTATTTGTACATCAATATTTCTGCCAGAAACAACTAAATAAGCCCAAAAGAATCTAGCTACCAATGTCATACAGCATTCCAGTCCTTATGATTCTATTTAAAATTTGCATAATTTTAAAGAATATTATCTTATGAACTAAAAATAATTCTGCTTTTATGAACCATATCCACAATGAACTAAATTAGCCTTCTTAAGTATAGGCATAATAAGTAAATATAAGTAAATATAATAGCTATTTGTGCATTCTAGTTGTTTAACCTATTATGAGAGTTAGGTAATTTAATTATGACTATTGTAAATCTCAGCAATAGTTTTATCATGAAATTGCCATTCAGTCCTTTGCATTAATTTCCTGATTTTTTATACTTTTTAAAATATTTTCTGAAAATTTTTGTTATATATTTTTATAATTTTTTATATTTTCTGAAATTTTTCATTGTTCAATGTTGTTGTCTTCATCATTGTGTTGTTAAATTAGATTATTCTGTATCATAAATAGCTATTTTTCATGGGTAAATTTTTTAAAAGATTTATTTATTTAACAAAGAGAGAGAGCACAAGCAGGAGGGGCAGAGGGAGAGGGAGAGAACATCTCAAGCCAGACTCCATGCAAAGCAAGGAACCTGACATGGGGCTCAATCTCATGACCCTGAGATCATGACCCAAGCCAAATCTAAGAGTGGGAGACTCAACCATCTGCACCACCTGGGTGCTATGGGTAAATTTTTATTGTTAAAACAAATGACATAATCAAGGGAATTCTATCTCCTACCTATAAGAAGACGGGAAAAATCCAAACCAAGAAATTTTAAAATTTGAAGTCTTGATTTAAAGTTTCCTGCTTTAAAGATAATTTGGTTGATACTCTTTCTCCATCCAACTTTATATTAAACCTTAATATAGACTCTCATTATATTGGCACCATATGGTGAAACTTCTTTTTTAAGATTTTTAATGTATTCATTTGAGAGAGAGAGAGAGAGAGAGAGAGAGCAAATGAAAGCACAAGCACGGAGAAGGGTAAGAGGAGAAGCAGACTCCCAGCTGAGCAGGGTACGCAACCCAGGCCTTGATTCCAGCATCCCAGGATCATGACCTGAGCCTAAGGCAAATGCTTAACTGACTGAGCCACCCAGGAACCCCATGGAAATTTCTTTATAATATTTCCTTTACATTCTTGTCTTAGTAGTTGAGTGCATAGAAATTGTGAAAATGTTAGTACAGGCTTTCGCATTGTCTTAAAGTCCTCACAGGTATCAAGAAATAAATTTCATCTGACCACAGCTGAGACTTAGGATATTTTATGTGTCTTACATGATAATATTGCACAGTGTTATCATAAACAAGCAAGTATGCTTAAACAGGCATAATGGCAGGACATATACAGGACAGAGAAGATGAGATAGAAGTGCTAGAATCAGTTGTGTTATTTTCAATTTCTTTCTGGCTGAAAATATTCCAGGGTTCACTTTGCCACACAGAGGACAGAAACATGATTTCTCTCTTACATCACCTTTTTACCTGTACTTTTGAAAATTTTACCACATTTTAACAGTGCCACATTCTTCTTCCTTCAAATTGTGGGTATTATACAGTACATATGCATTCCTAAACATCACTGAATTTATTCTTAAGATCAGAAAGTAGAACAATATTCTCTGAGTTTTACAGAGTAAATAATGTCATAAAATAATCTGTACAAGACTAAATTTGCATTCAATTATAAGAACAAAAAAATATATTTTTAGATGTATAAGCAACCAGAAAATATAATATACACAAACACTTAATACAAAATATTTGAAGAAGTAGTTCAAGATGAGAAAGAACAAAAAACAAAGAACTTAAGAACAGAGAAGTCACAGTACAAACAAAAACTGGAAAAGAAATTAAGAAATCATGGAAGAAGAAAGGCCAGTTGAATTTATTATAATATATGGAGGTTGTCAGTACATGCTTAGACACAAACATTCAAGGAAAATAACAATTATATTATAGTTACCTAAAAGCAGATATTATTAAAATAAAAACAAAGTATACACCTTCTAAACTGAGAGAAAAAAAAACATAGTCAATACAGCAAAAGACCAAAAAAGAGAAGAAAAATAATAAACCATTAAAAACAATAAATTACATAAGAAGATATTAGATAAGGCAAATAGGAACTTTCAGCTATTTATATCAAACACTGTCAGATTATGTAAATAGATACATGTCCAACAGTAACACTTCAGCAAAATAAATTATACCACATACTGTATTTTAAAAAATCACACTCCAGAAGAATACTTGGTATCAGAAAATTATTTTTATAAATTTTAAAGAGAAATTGCAAACAAAAGATTTCATATTTAAAACCAGCTGCCGGGGCACCTGGGTGACTCAGTCTCTTAAGCATCTGCCTTCAGTTCAGGTTATGACCTCAGGGCCCTGGGATGGAGCCCTGTGTCCATCTGGGCTCCCTGCCCAGCAGGGAGTCTGCTTCTCCTTCTCACTCTGTCCCAACCCCCTATTTGCGCTCTCTCTCACTATCTCTCTCTCCATCTCAAATAAATAAAATCTTAAAAAACAAACAACCAGCTGCCTTCTGAAGAGCATGAACACACAGCAGTGCAGGAGAGGAGAGGTGCGGCGGTCTCAGCCACATTCTCAGTTACATGTAGATGCATAGATTTAAAAGTACATCCACTGGGACTGCTTCAGGACAATGCTTTTTGCTGAGGTAGGTTTTTTTTCTTTAATGAAAGTGTCTCTTGCTAATCTTTCCCTTGGATTTTGATATATCAGTTTCAACATAAAGAAAGAGACAGAGCTAAATTGTTTTGCAAAATTAAGGAAAGAAGAATTTGAACTTAACTAGAGGAAAGCAAGAGATTGGAGCCAACGAGACTGGTAACTACGGTGGAAAGTGTAAAAAAGAAAGTTCTGGTAACAACAAAACCTACAAGGAGCATCAAAGAACAGACATATCTAATGAGATTTTAATTGTGCTATGACTCCCTAACATTATTCCTTCTGTAAAGCCCTCATTGTTCACACTGGCACCTGCGTGAGCAGATGTGTAAGGTGACTTGTACAGGTGCTAAGATCCATGCCAGGGTGAGGCTGGGGTCAGGAGGAAAGAAAGCACACAACAGCCCAGGAGAGGAGGGGTGGGGTGCTCTCAGGTACCATCTCAGTTACATACTGATGCATAGAAAAAAAATTAAAAGTAGATAAAACTGTCACTGTTTTAGGATGATGCATTTTGCTATGATTTTTTTTTAATATATATTGTAGTATTTCAAATACAGGGGATGCATTTTACTATAAATGCCAATGATTTTATAACAAGGAAAGAAACTCTTTAGTCTTTAGTTCATTCAATCAATATCTACTGAGCAGCTTTCTATGTCAGCCATGAAGACTTAAAATTCATCAGTGATCAAAATTACAAAAATAATCTAAATTCATCATCTTATGTTGATTAAATTCTACTGAGAGTCAGGCCATGAACTATACATTGTAAATAGATGAAGTATATATGGCAGAATCAAATAATGGTATTAAATAAAGAGAATAAATTAAGAAGAACCACTGGTGCTAGGAACTGTAGGTTGTCATTTTAAATAGGGTGGTGGAATTCAACAGGGTAAGCCTTTGGGAGGTCACTTTTAAGTAAAGACTATAAACAAGGAAAGAGTTAAACACAAAGCTATCTAAAAAGAAGAATGTCCTAGGCAAAGAGAATAACCAGTGAAAGACCTAAAATAGAGAAAACTTACATGTTCAAAGAAGAGCAAGCTGGCCCATGGGCTGCAGTGGCGTGAATGAGGAAGAGAGTAACCAGAGGTGAACAATCAAAGCGCAAGCACATGCGGGTCATGTAAGACTTTTAGGGTTATTGTAAGGAATTTGACTTCCTTCCCACTTGGGAAACCATTAGGAGGGTTTCAGAACACGAGTGACAAAATCCAACTCTTTGACCAAAAATCAGCCCACCTACTATGTCAGGTATAGCTCCATTATAATGGAGGCAGAGAGAGAATAGTGAAAACTAGGTGAGGGGTGAATGGCCACTCACCAGTGTAATAGCAATTAGAGATGGAGAGAATTGATTGGTTTTTAAGATATTTTGATGTTTGAACCAAGATTTCCTGACAGATTGAAAAACGGGGGGCACCTGGGTGGCTCAGTGGGTTAAACCTCTGCCTTTGGCTCGGGTCATGATCTCGGGGTCCTGGGATCGAGCCCTGCATTGGGCTCTCTGCTCGGTGGGGAGCCTGCTTCCCACTCTCTCTCTGTCTGCCTCTCTGCCTACTTGTGATCTCTCTCTCTCTGTCAAATAAATAAATAAAATCTTAAAAAAAAAAAAAAAAGAAAAAGAAAAACGGCTAGAAGTCTGTTGGCCTAAACTGCTGGAGGGACTAAGCTGCTCTCATCTGAAATGGGAACAGAAAGAAAGAGTGGATTTGGAAGCAGAAGGACAGAAGTTTAGTTCGGGATAAGTTTAAGCTTGAAATACAAGTAGGCCTGGAGTGGGCAGTTGTGTATATGAGAGAAGTCCAGACTGATAACATGAATTTGAAAATAAGCTGCCTATAATTAGGGGTGCACCTGGGTGGTGTAGTCCATTAAGTGGTCAACTCTCAGTTTTGGCTCAGGTCATGATCTCAGGGTGATGAAATCGACCCCCTGTTGGGCTCCTCACTCAGTGTGGAGTCTGCTTAAAGACTCTCCCTTCCTCTCCCTCCCCCCTGCTCGCTCTCTCTCTCTCTCTCAAAATAAATAAATAAATATTTTTAAAAAGTGAACTGTATATAATTGGAATTTAAAGCCACGGTATCATGAAGGGAGTGAATATAGGCACAGAGGGACTGAGCCCCAGGGCACCGATTGCCACACTGAGGCATGGATCCTGTAGAGGGAGCTGCAAAGCAGACTAAGAAAGTACAGCCGAGGTGGTGGAGGAAAATCAGGAGGGTGCAGATTTCTACAAGTCAGGGGAGGAATGTGTATTAAGAAGGATATACTCCATTGAGTCAAATGTTTCAAAAAGATGAAGCAAGATGACAGACTGAGAATTGGCCAACAGATTTCGTGACTTGTGACCTTAATACATACAGTTCCAGTGGAAGGATGAAGCCAAAGTCTGGCTAGGAGGGGGAGAGTAAGGGGTTAAGAGGAAGTTAGAAGTGAGGAATTTGCAAAGAGGAACAGAAGAATAGGACTGTATTTGGTGGGGACAGTAGAGTTAAGAAAAGTTTTTTGGTTTTTTTTTTGTTTTTTTTTAAGATGGGGCAATAACATGCTTGTGTACTGTTGGGAATAAGGGTATAAACAAGGAAAACATAATAATACAAGAGAGAGAGGCAGAATCTGTGGAGCAATGTCTTTACATGAGAGGAGCCGAGGTCTGAAGCACCCATGGTAGGACTGGCTTGAGTCAGGCACAGGCAGTTCATGTATCAATTGTTGCCAGAGCTTTTAGTTACTGGTGTTGGTAGGTTGGTCCATATGGTGCTGGAATCTGAGGAAGTTCTCCTGTTAGGGTACGGAGTTGACCACCCCTCAATTAGAGAACACTCTCGATAATGCAAGTTACACAGCGAGGTTGATTTCCAGCTGGCTGGGGTCCAAGTATCCGCCCGGCGCAGCGGGTTTCAACAAGGACCCTGAGCACTCAAAGCCAAGGGTTTATATAGCATTTTCAAGGCACTTTTTCATAGCTACATAGATCTCTTGTGCCCCACTTTGACAGTTTAACTTTAACCTTTTGCCACCCCGGTGTCACCCTGGCGCCATCCTGGCGGGTAAGTGAGATTTAGGTTTAGGAGAAATTTAACTTTATTTACATTTCCTTTTACCTCAGCCTCCTTCAGTTTTATGGTGTGACCTTGGACCTTGAGGAACTGAGCCATTTGTCTCTGGAAATTGGGCCATTGAAGAGATAGCCTTTTTGTTGTAAATCACCAGGACATTTGCAAACCAAGGGAGACTCCTGTCTTGAAGGACTGTGATCTCTGCAAGTCAACTATTTGTTTTCTTTAACATCCCGTCCCTGTGGCGCCATTGCCTAACCGCCCTGGTGGTATATGATTAAGTTGTTTCTTAGGTTTTAGCTACTTTCTCTTATTCTCAAGTGTGGGCGTGTGGGCTGGTTAGGGACGCTCAGTGAAATGGCTTCCAGGCCTTCAGGATGGCCATTCTTATGCTAACCCACTCTTACCATGCAAGGTGCCATCTTTTGCTTTGCCAGGATGGCTGTACTTATGTCAGGGCTAGACTCAAGGTGGGTACAGCCTTGTTTTTCTTGGCCTTTACACCTGGAGCTGGTTTTCCGGGACTTGTTTTTAAGTCCCCTGGGGGAAGGGGAGCAGGGACAGTTTAAGGGTTAAACAACAAAGTTATTGTTTAACCTCAATGGAAGCCTCTGGCTAAAATAAAAATATAAAATAGGTCCTTATACTCCTTTGAACACTTCAGGACTCTCAGTAGAGAAGCAAGGGTGTCAGCTGAAAGGGAAGGCCTCAGGGAAAGTATTCAAAGACTGGGCGAAGAAGAGGTGAGACAATCTTACAGATGAATGGAGGGAAAGCAGCCCAGGGAAATGTTCTATGATCACAGAGCAGAATTCAGGGTCTACTTTCAGGTACTTGGCCCTGAATTTGAAGTAGGAGCAGTCAATGCGGTTGCACATTTTTCTCCAGCCATGCTCAGCTTCAGGAGTATAAGCATAAAATTTTGATAGAATAGGAATAACTGAAGGGATGAGCTGAAAAGATAGGAAATAGTGATCCAAGAAAAGGGGTCATGGAAGTGAGATAATAGAAAGATTACAGTTACTTGTCTTCTCCGAGGAAAGAAAATCATACCACTGTAACTCATAATAAATACAGTTTGTAAAATATAGTAAACAGATTGATATAAAGTCTTTCATTCATTTTGTTCTATAGATGTTATTGAGATTTGCTATGAGTGAAGAAAAGGAACCTATCCCCTATCATTATGGAGCTTAATTTGAGTGCAGGAACGACCTATTTATCAACAATTCTAATCGAGACATGCAACTTTTTTATACTGTGGAGCAGGAAGACCTAAACTACTCTGTTGGAGAGCTTAGTTGATGGACACTTCACTAGAGGAAGAGATACTTTACCTGTGACGTGAAAAATGGGACGTTGTAAGGTGAGTGTGTTGGAAAACAGAGAAAACTGCCCTTGCCAAGACGCTGAGCACTTTAGAAGAAAAGAAAGATGCTGATTATGGGTAGAACAGAAAGGTTGGCAGAGTGAGGAGCAGTACAGGGTGAAGCTAGGTAGGAGTCAGCCCATGACTTAGTATGACTACTCATCATTTGTTCTTTTTTTTTTTTTTTTCTTTTTTAAAGATTTATTTATTCAACAGGGAGAGAGAGAGCACAAGCAGGAGAAGCAGCAGGCAGAGGGAGGGGGAGAAACAGTCTTGCCGTGGAGCAGGGAGCCTGATGTGGGGTTTGATCCCAGACACCTGGGATCATGACCTGAGCCAAAGGCAGATGCTTAACCCACTGAGCCACCCCAGATGCCCTTAGACTTTCTAATAATAGAATGGTTGCCCATAGACAATAAAGTCTCAGGTTTACATTTTTTTAATATTGAGGGAATAACTTGGAGGTGTGCAAGAGTGAAACAAAGATAAAGAACACTGAAGGCAGGACATTTCTGATGGAGGAGGAGAATTCAAAAATATTGTTCCACATACTGAATTTGAGGTGACTGCAATGTCTAACTGTCTATGTCCAGTAATCCCAAGCATTTGCTGATAGTAAGAAGGAAGCAAGGTCTTTAAGGATAGAGAGGAAAATTCTGAAAAAGTTATTGAAAAGCATGAGAAAACTACAGATGTTAATGTTGATGCTGAAGGGCTGAAGCATAAAAATAAAACAATTACACCACAACATACCTCGAGGGCATTATGCTAAATGAAATAAGTCAGACAGAGAAAGACAAATACCATATGATCTCACTTACATGTGGAATCTAAAAACAGTGAACTCACAGAACAGATAGTAGATTGGTGGCTGCCAGGGGCAGAGGGCTGGGAAGATGGGGAGATGTTGGTCAAAATGTACAAACTGAGATGAATGAGTTCCTGGAATCTAATATGCAGCATGGTGACTACAGTTAACAATACTGCACTGTATACTGGAAATTCATCGTAAGAGCAGAACTTTAATGGTCTCACCATAACAACAACAAAATGATAATTAAATGAGGTAGAAGATGTGTTAACTAATCTTATTGTGGTAAACATTTTATAATATACATATACATAAATCATCATATTGTACATCTTAAATTTACACAGTGTTACATGTCAATTATATCTCAATTAAGCGGGGAAAAAACTAACTAAGCCAAAAGGTTATAAAAACTGACAAGAAGTATAAGAAGTTGTGGCCTTACAATGGGATGTCTGAATTGGTGACTTTAAGTTGGAGCAGTTTGGGGTAGCCAAAGGTACAGGATGCACACATGGAAATGAGAATCTCAGACGGTTTGGAGGACATCATTTCAGGCAGGTGACCAAGGTATTAGCCTAAGTATTTCATACGATCGAACCCAGAGATGAGTGGGGTAGGACCCCGCTGCTTGAGAAATGCTACAGGAGGAAGTTCAGTTAAAGCAAACATGTAGAAGACTGGGGCTTTATAAGAGTTTGCTGATCACAGATAAGGAATAGCAAATGGCACAGTAAGAGGGTTTAGATGAGTCCAAAGGGATGAGAGATCAGATCAGTGGAGAAGAGCCCCAGAAACATTAGAAGAATGTGAACTGGGGCGTGGTGGGATGACTAGAGTGTCTCAGGATAGCAGGAATACCAAACAGCAGATTTCACTTCAGCAGTCCCTGGAGAGTGCTGGGCTCTTTGCTTCCCAGGGTTACTGAAGTCTGGAAAAGATGCCACTTGTCTTGTGAGGAGGTAGAGGGTAAGCTCTCTTGACCTTTTTGGGTGATAGCTCCTAGAGAACATTTCTTCTAAACGTTTGTGATTTAGAATAGAATAGAAACTAACGTTTCTATTAAACCGCATTATGCAAGACCCCACTTTTACTTCAATTCTCTGAAAAAGTTAAGTTTCCCCAAAAAGAAGAAAGATGAATAGCTTTAAGTGAGGGTTAGGAGCATGAGTCACTTCATCCCCAAGGGCCACCCCCATGCCCCGTAGGATGATCTAGAAAGCAGGCTCTCAGATGTAAAGTGTGTATTCTCGTTTTCTGCGGCTTGATGGCACCTCACTTTCAATGAAGTGGTTTGTATTTCTACCATAAATGGAGATTCTTCAGCTGAGGTATCACACAGTCTTCAATTAACTGATTCTCTTATTACTAGTTGTTTTTGACAAAAGCCAACTTATGCAACCCATTTTGGCTAAATGACTCATTCACATATTTTTATAAATTGTATCTATATCATGAAAGCAATGACTAAAGCACTTCAAAATCTCTTTACATAATGTGATTTGTTCACTCAGGGTAAGAAAAGTTTTATGAATTCTGGCTGTTCACTAAGTGCCATGTGTGTGGAGGGTACCGTACACCGGCTCAATCCTGCCTCTTAATGGAAATAGCACCAAAAGAAAGTTTCAACCAAATGTTTATCACATAAACTGCTCCCCTGAATCTGTCTCATTAGTACCTTAGTGAATAGTTTGGAACAATGTGGGAATAAAAAAGAGGTTTGCTTTAAGCTCTCCTTTTGAGCCAAAATTGATGAGCAGGCCCTCAGAAGAAAAATGACATTTCTCTGTCATTGTTTCTCATTCCCTAGAATTCAAAACTCATCTCAAATAGCAGGTATTCCCTTCATTAATTGGGAAAAAGACTGAGAACAAGACCCCACTGAAACCCCAACCTGAGAAGGCACATCTAAAATTTCAAATGACCATGAACCTTTCTTTGCTTTGGAAGGGATTTGGTAATCTCATTTCTGCTCTTAGGAAAGCTTTACCATTTGTAATTCTAACAGATGTTGAGTGCTTACTCAGAACCATTTATCAGTAACTGTCTATGTTATTGGTAGGTACATTTACAACACTAGTTTACTGACAGATGAGAAACTGAGTCATGGAACCTTTCAATAGCCTCTTCGGAACCACACTATTTGTAAATGGTAGAGCCAGTTTTTTATTCAGGAAACCTGACTCAAAGACTTGTACCTCGAAAACTGCACTCTACAACCTTAAGAAGGCTGAAAGGCGGATGGAAATGGCGGTCAGCTACATTTCCATCTAGAGTGTAAGATTTTATTCTATTGTCTCTCAATCTCTATGTTCAATACAGTGATTCTAAACCCTAGCAGTCCAACACTTTTTTAAACAAAAGTTTTGTAATACTTCCTTGCATGTTCTGAAATAAAATTCATAACATGCCATGGAGGATTAATTCAACAGGCCTGTGATGTCCAAACCCTGCTCATTCCAAAGTTTGTCCCTTGACCAGGTCCTAAAATGTAATCTCTAAACTCTAGAAATATCCTTCATGAAAAGAGTGCCTTTGTTTACCAAGTGGTTTTGGCCCCAAGATCAATGTGATCTTGGAGGAACCGGAGACTGAGTAAGTAATGACAGGCATGTGGGCATTCCATAATTACATGATGACCCCCCTAATTAAAACCCTGGGCAACATGGTTGAAGTGAACTTCCCTGGATGGCAATACTTTATACATGTCACATATTGTTGCTGGAAGAGTGAAGCACTGTCCATATGACTCCTCTGGGAGAAGACAACTGACAGCTTGTGCCTAATCTCTCCCAATCTGCCCTATGCGTACACTTACTATAATATAAAAGAATACATGGAAGGAAAATTATTTGTAATAAAACGATAGATATTTAAATATGAAATTGGGAACGCCTGGGTGGCTCAGTTGGTTGGACGACTGCCTTCGGCTCAGGTCATGATCCCAGGGTCCCGGGATCGAGTCCCACATCGGGCTCCCAGCTCCATGGGGAGTCTGCTTCTCCCTCTGACCTTCTCCTCGCTCATGCTCTCTCTCACTGTCTCTCTCTCAAATAAATAAATAAAATCTTTAATAAGTAAATAAATATATAAATAAATAAATATGAAATTGTTTGAGCATGACTATAATATGTAATGTAGTTAGATGCTTGGACTTAGGTCTAAAGCCAGCTGGCAGCATGTTATCATTGGAGGCACAATTTTTCCAAATAGTTAATAACTCTTGGCAAATGTCCAGAGTAAAGTATAATCTTCCCTCAATAGCACTATTCCTGAAAAATTAAGTATATTTCAACACTATGCAAAAAATACTTTGCTTTTACATTTGTAAAACAGAGGTAAGTTAGGTTCAGATAATTATGAGTAGATTCTCATCTACCTGGTTGTTCTGTGTAGCTGAATTAAAAGTCATGCATGATGTTAGACAATTCTTTCTTTTGGAAGGTTGCCCTGAACATTGCAGGACATCTAGCATCTCTGGTCCTTTCTCATTAAGTGAAACAGAATTGTGACACCCAGAAATATCTCCCTGGGAGTAGTGCCTTTCCTATTGATAATTACTGATCTAATGATATTACTTCTTTAAGTCTTAAATGTGACATTTCTCAACTCATTCCTATTGGTCACTGGTTCCCTGAATTCCTTCTTAAGGCATGAGAAAGTGGGGGGCTTATAGCAGTTTATATGCATACACGCATACAGATAGTGGCATAAGAAGCACAGCAGGATAATAATTTTAGATATTTACCAATGTTGTTTTTCTTTTTTCCTCCTCAGAGCTTTTTTCCATGTCTTTCTTCTGCTTTTCACTGTGAAAGAAGCTAGATTTTCCATGATCAGTTTCTCAGGGGAGAAATATGATGGGGGGCTGGGAGGGAAAGAGTTCTTTCCTGGCTTTTTTGTTGCTGTTGTTTCAAAAGCCTCTGCTCATTGCAATGAGCATAGAGAAGACTTAGTCGAACAGAAGCAGAACTTTCTTCCACTTCAACCCATTCGAGAACAGAACAGGCTTCTATGGACTGGGTAGTGAGGAGCTGAGGCAAAATGAGAACGCCCAACATGAGTGAATCAGAGGAACAGAACAAAGAATTTTAAAGCAAAGGATCAGTCTGAGGGAGCATTTTATTCAAGGACCTGGGAGCTGGGGAAAAGCTGACCTTAACCAGTTCCACCAGGGGGAGTACTGTCCATCACCCATTCCCCATGGTTAAGCTTACTAACAGTGAGAGAGCATCCCTTGGAGCACAGTCATCTCTAAACTAAGTGCCACTCAGCAGGAAGTGATGTCTGCCTATGCTGTAATGCTACTTGGACACCTTCTGATTATTCCAACTACCACTGACTCACTTGGATTTCTTGGCAAGGTCTCAGGACAGAGGAAGGGGTGGAGATTAGATTTGTTATTGAATTGAATTTAGGGGAAATCACTGTAATTGTTTTGGGTAGGGTTGCATCTCAAGATCTTCCTGAGTTGATGTATGGCCTAATACACATCCATTATGCCAGCAAAATTGGAGCCAACTTAAGTGTGGTGTCACTTCAAACTCAGATAAAAACAAATATGCTCACCTCGTTTCGCCTTATAGCAGAGAAAATGGTTTGGCTATTCAAGGACAAGAGTTTGTTTGTTTGCTGGATATGAGAAGGTAAGGGATACAGGAAGAAGATTGGATTTTTGTTTTAACTTTCTGTCTGTTATCTAGTTTGGCTTAGGGTGTACACCAATATTGACTCAGCGCATTTCTATAGTTATGAGTGCTATGTGGAGACCTCCCTGAATGTGGAAGGCTCTACAAAATTGAGTTCCTGTTGACCACTGGCCCATTGTCTTTTGAAGGAAAAGAGATGTGGGTATGCGTAGATAGGGCTGTTTGTCCCACTTAGTCCCGCTTGCCTTCACCTTACCTGTTCCACTTTTCTCCTGTTTCCTAGTCTTCATCTTTAAGAATTTTTTTTTGACATTGCAAAACGATTAGAAGTGGCTGCTGCGGCTCCTGCTCCAGATGGAACTTGTTTTGGTGTATCTTTGCCAGTAGAGACCCACCCTGGACACATCAGTATGAGTACCTTGCAGGGTCCTCAAAGCCCCATGTTAGAACACATGGGGTATGCTGCATGAGCCACTGCCCAGTAACCACATAAAGAAGTCTTGAAAGCAACTTGTAACCATTACATTGGGCAACTGGATTACATGGGTGTAACAGAAAAAGACTGCGGCATAGAGAGTACTTAGTCAAACAGACACAGAGCTTTCCTCTACTTCAACTTATATTAATAACTTAATATACCTTGGGGTAACTTTTTATGTATAATATGTTTGTAATTTTAAAATTCTTCTAAACTTAGTCATATTGACCTGTCTAATGTAATGATGGTATCACATTAAGGAAAACAAACAAGACTTTTTAAGTATATCAACACTTGGAAGTTAGCAAGTCTGGCTACTGGTCCCCAGTGCTGCTAGTGCCCCACCCCAGCTAGATGCTGGTACTGTCCAGATCTCAGATTAGTACTTTGTTCTCCGTGTCTTCTAGCCCCATGACTCAGACCAGGAAGGCTCAGGTAACCTGGGATTCCAAATTATGTGGGCATGTTCATGCAGAATTTTTGGTTTGGGTTTTGTTTTGGGAAGAAAGGCTAATGGTAATGTTTCGTATTCAAATTTTATGCTCATCCAGCAGGCATAAGCAAAAGTATACAAATGTAATAGAGGAGGCACCTGCAGCTGCTTCTGTGCTTGACATCCCAGATTGAAACTCCAAGGTGTGCCTGTTGAATATCATACAGAGAACACAAAAGGAGATGCAACTGCTGATCTCCAGGCTATGTCCCCATCCTCTCTTCCTAACTATTTGTCTCCTTTGTGCCTCTCATGGGTATTGTTTCCCATTATGGACACTGCTCCCAGTTCTGCCAAGCACACTACTTCTCTACTGGCACACTGAGTATATTAGTCTGCTGTGTTTGCCATAATAAAATATAGTGGACTGGGTGGCTTCAACAACAAACACTTATTTTCTCATAGTTCTGGAGGCTAGGAGTCTAAGTTTAAGGCGCCAGCAGCATTAATTTCTGGTTAGCTCTCTCTTCCTGGCTCAAAAATGGATGGCCACTTTCTCAGGGTATCCCTATGTGGCCTTTGTGCATGCACTGAGAGAGAGAGAGATTTTGGTGTCTCTTCCTTATACAGACAACAGTCCTCTTGGATTAGGGTCCCATGCTTTGACCTCACTTTAACCTTAATTACCTCCTTAAAGGCTCAATCTCCATTCATATTGAAAGTTAATGCTTCAACATAAGGTTAAAGGAGGGAGCTGATAACCCATCTTCTATTCATTATCTAGTCTCTGTGCCTTGGCCTTATTCTCACTTAGTTTCTCTCTGTTTCTACTTCTCTTTCTCTCTATAGCAGCATTCTCTCTGTACTTCCTCATTTCTGTTTTATAATTTATTTTGCATTTGCATGCCAATACTTAAAATGATCTATAGTTCCTGAATTTTGGTAAAAAGAGAACAAATTCGAAGTTGAATAAAGTCTGAAACCATTTTTCCCAACTGTCCTGAAGTTACAGAATTTTTAATATTTCCACTCAGTACTAAAATTCCCCTCCTCTTTGCAGCTACTTAAAATCTGATGCCTACTATATGCAGATAACACCAGTATCACATGTAAATTCTTGTCTGTGACATATTCCACCAAATTATTTTGTTGTTTTTCTCCAACATAAAAGTACATTTCAGATTCCAATAACTAAGAACAATCTCAGTCACATATCCAAATGCATTTTATTATCTGGCTCAGAACATTTTGGCTTTCTATTCTGAATCACAAAGTGACCTTATCAGTTAACCTCTTGTTACTAAAATAAAATCTAAATAACTTCCAGAGTGATAGCTGTCTCTAAAAACATGTGGCAAAAATGAACAACACTTAATTTGTTCTAATTCACTTGGTATAAACCACCTCAACAAGCCCATGCATCTCTGTGAACACCTAGAAACCTGGAAATCCTATAGTTCTAAAAAAAATACCATACATATTGTGGAGAGTTGGTCCAATGAAATTGGGGGTTAGACAAAAATTTACGCCCTACAGAAAAATTACACATTCTTTTGTAGAAACTGACATCTTTCCTCCTCACCCATCCATGAATTTAATTCCTACAGTCTGTTTAAGGGCAATCAAAATTCTACACCCCTCAATTAGTGTTCTCTTAAAATTCCGACATGCAGATTTTTTTACTCTCTCATCTTTTATGCTATAAAACCAGAATTTTATAATCCATATATTCCACTTGTTTCTACTTGTTTCCTCATCAAAATTATAAAATTTGCAGCAACAAAGGCCATGTATTCCTTTACAGTACTTAACATAGAACTAGGCACATAATAGGATTTTAGGAAATGTTTTTTTCTTTGATTTGACTTGGTCAGTTTATGATTCAATTAAAAATACCACCACCACCACCCCCAAATTCTTAATTACACAAAAAAAATCTCTGGCTTACTAAGAAAAATTAAAAAAAAAATTGAGAAACATGACTGTATTAACACAATCAATACACCATATAGTATATTCTTGTTTTAATTGTCTGAATTGTTGCATTTTTCCCCCCTTTGGTCTTGAAAATGAACTTCCAGATAAAAAAAATTATTCTGTATATATCAGAGATATTATTTTATTATTATAAATATAAATTGTCAAACTGGATTCTTGCTCTGTAGCGTATTACCATTACTCTATTTCTCCTGGAGAGAGCTAATGAAAGGGCATTCTCTTGAATTTGTAATGGTAAATTTCTGCAACAACAGAAAATGTTATGCTGTATTTTTGTTTCCTCCAGAGAATATTCAATGTTCTCTCTAGCAAAGAATTCAAATATAAGAAACCAAGAAATTTTAATCACAGAAATAATCCTCTCAGCTTGAGAGTCAGCACTATCATAGGGAATAGAGATTTACTAAAACTAGAAATCAAAAGTAACTGGTAATGAAGTGAAAGTAGATAGTTTGAAATAAGATACTACTGGTGTTTGGTCTGATTTTAGATGAGATCCCCTATGGAACTTGTATTGAACAGTGCTGTGAGTATAAATAAGGACAGTACTGACATTCCTACAGACCTAAGAAAATTCAAACCAGGAGGGCTAAGTCAGTAAGAGGTGAGATGTCTATGGTATAAATCACCAAGAGAACCATAATCAAAATAAGGACATTGAAGACTTCAATGCTCTATTTCTAAATGAGGTTCAAAGTGAATTATACAAATGTAATGAAATCAAGTATTTTTCATTTTGGGTTATTTGTAAGAGAAGTTCAATGCGTGATACTGTGACTAAACACATGCAAAGCACCAATGTAGAAGTGGACCAATGTAGAAACCCAATCTTTCTTATAACCTGGCTGCATGTCCAAATGGGGATAGAATAAGTTGAAGATTAATATAAATTGGAGTGAAAATGAAGATCCAGAACAGTGATGGAGAGGGCAACTGATGAAGGGTCTAAAAAGAGAAGACAGCCAAGAAGGGGCCTGCCTAACTGTTTATGTCAGGTTCGCTGACTTAGGGCAGCAAATATCACCACTGCATTTGGGGATCTCAAGTTATATTAGAAGAAGCAACAGCTGACTCAGTACTGGGTGGATATGTGTTGACATAGATTTCTAAGTTTCTCTTTCCTTTGGCTCTGACTACACTTAAATATGGAGAATGTGTACACTCACAGAGAAGGTTGAATAATCTCAGATTCAGTGCTTAGAAAAATGTAAAGATGAGAGTTCCAAAAGCTACTAAAGTCTCTGCAAGCCAAACTGGCTAGGTTTTTTAAAAAACAAATTTGATAATTAAAGAATAAAAAATGCCAGTGAATACATTTTTTTGGCTATTATAATCTTAAAGTGTCCTTTGAGAAATAATTTGTTATCCATTAAACCTGTTTGATAATCACATTGTTCAGTAAATCAGTAATCACACTTCTCAAATAAATAGGTTTCAATTAAATTGCCTTGACGCAACATTTTCCACAAAGTTTGCCCTCATGTTATCAAACTCACCACTTTCAAAAGGAATCATGGAAGAAGAACATTAGAAATAAGAGTATATTTCACTGATAATTCATATTTAAAGAAAATTAAATAAATAACTTAATTAGAGTAAATTGTACTCTTTAACACTTTGGTACTCTCCATTTAGAATACATATATAATGAAAATAATGTAGTGTGCTTCAGTAATATAATTTAGTCCTAAACACTGGAGGCAGAAATAACAAAGTGACAAAAGAGAGTCAACATATGATATACACTTATTTATTCATTATCTTTGAGCCAGACACTGCTTGTTCCTAAGAATGTATCAGTAAAAAGACACACAAGTTTGCTGTAGTCACAGAGTTCATATACACGTCTGAGGTAGAGAGATGGGCAATAAAAATAAATAAATAAAATAAAAAGATACTGCTAGATTGTAATAAAGGCTAACATAATTAAAGTAAATAAGATAACATAATGAAGAGTACATGAGTGAGCCTACTTCGAACAAGATAATCAAAGAAGACCTTTTAGAAGATGGCACATTTAAGCTGAGACCTAAAAGATGAGAAAAGAACAAGTCAAGAGATGAGCTAAGACAAAGCAGAGCCAATAAATGCCAATCTCCCCGGCAACAAAGAGACTGATATCCAGGGAGAACCTGAAGAACATGATCTGGGTTCTACGTCCTTTCAGGGCAAACTATTACCTTGAAATGATCTGAAATGGGCTGCCTCTAATATTCCAAGTCTTTCATACAAATGTCCAAAACCTGAAGGAGACTCACTGGTGTGTGTGAAGTGAAGCAAACATGATAGAGTAATACAAGATTATACTGGAGCTACAATGAGGGAGGGCAGGGAGCAGTGAGAACACCTAATAAGGAGTTTAGATATTACTCAAGCGCAATAGAAATTCAAAGAATGGTATTAATCAAGATCATGACATGAAGCCATCTATATTTTTGATAAGTCACAATGGCCTCTATGTTTCTTCCTTACTCTAGTGTCCCTACTCTTTGGAAATGGCCAACCCAATAGCAGTGAGAATATGGGAGCATGACCAATTGAGTAAACACTGTAGGTCTAGTCCAGAGTGTACCTTTGGTCTTGGTCTCTTGTGTGAACAATGTCTAAATGAGAGAATTGCCTCCTCTGCCACAACCATTAGTCTCTACGACTGAAAGGATTGCAAATTTCACACTAGCAAAATTAAGGTATGACAATGATTCTTGAGAAATTCAGTCAGTCAGTCAGTCATTTTTTAACAGAAGTTCACCACACAGCAGGGAACAAAGTGAAAGGGCCACACTGGGTTCTATATGTCCTTTGAGAGCAATTATCCCCTTGACATGGCTCCATTCCCCATTGCCTGAAACAGGCTGCTTCCATGCCTTTCAGATGGATGTCAGAAACTCAAATGCCTACAGGAATCAGGCAGGAAAGATTATTGATTGAAATGTATGTGGTGGGGACTTTGTAAACTCCAAATCATATACCCCATCTGACAAGATCAGGAGCTACTTAGCTATAGCAGAGTGTTGCCTTATAAACCCATCTTTTAAAGAGAATCACCTTTATTTTAAAGAGAAGCCAAAATTTCTATGTAAAATGCTAGTAACTAATTAAAAAGCATTTTAATCACTATATGGGTCAAATTTTTTAAAAAAGAAAAAAGAAATTGCAGTCTTGCCACTTACATATGACTTGTCAGTAATGAGTCTGCAATTTCTCCCTTTTGTTATCTTTGGAAGCTCACACCAATTTTAATCTGTCCAGCCTTCCTGTTTCCTGCACCAACAGAGCCTACTAAAATTTAGACAAACTTCTCAGAAGATCCAGCAAACCACATATTGGTGGACCCAGGAATATTAATAGAAAGCATTTGTCTTGAAGACTGCAGTAAGCATAAAAAAGGAAAATTAGGGGCTCCCAGGTGGCTCAATGGATTAAAGCCTCTGCCTTCAGCTCAGGTCATTGATCCCAGGGTCCTGGGATTGAGCCCCGCATCCGGCTCTCTGCTCCACGGGGGGCCTGCTTCCTCCTCTCTCTCTGCCTGCCTCTCTGCCTACTTGTGATCTGTCTGTCAAATAAATAAATAAAGTTGTTATACCCCCCAAAAATGGGTCCGTGATTAAAGGAGTGAGACTGATATAAAGCGAAGGTCAAGCAAAGCTTTATTTTACACCAAGCATCAAGAATGTAACTGACAGGCCAGGGCCGTGCCTCTTACAGAGAGGGCAACCCTTCTGTTTCACAGATTAGCTTTTAAGGGCAAAGGCCATGCGGTTGGGCATGGCCACACACAGGTGGCCAATGAAACTGTAACAGAGAGAGCTGCACAGTCATTCTAGGTGACCATCGAATTACAATTTACCCTAGTAAACATTTAAACCAGCCTATCACACCTTGGTTAGAATTGGTGCCAAAATGCTCCCAAAGGGCAGGGCCCACACTCCTAGGTAGCTAGGGAAACAGTATGCAACCCCCATCTGATCTGATGTCTCCACCTGGCCTGACTCACCCTTGTATCCGGGCTTTGTTACCTGGAGCTGGTTTCCGGGACTTGTTTTTAAATCCCCTGGTGGAAGGGAGCAGGAACAGTTTAAGGGTTAAACAACAATGGAATGGAAGCCTCTAGTTAAATAGGTCCTTACATTCCCCCCTTTTCTTTGGAGATTAGTCAAATCTTTGGCTTTTCAGTCAGTTCTTTGACTTTCCACCCTTTTAACAGCTGCTAAACTGTTTTAATTACTCCAATGTGATTTACCCAGAAACAGTATTTCTCTCCTAGGGTTATGCAGAGACCCCCCCCCCTCCTTTTTTATTTTGCAATTGCTTATACCTCCCACCTATATCTTAACAACAGGGGCAACAATGAATTTAATGAACTCATTGTTTTTTGAGTCTTAGCTCTAGTCCACAATCGGTGGGGTCCATCAGCAGCAGCATTCGCCTCTGGGGGGCGTTCTCGTCCTCGGCTTGTTTGACGTGACCTGCATGAATCCAGGCCCTTTTATTGCCGTGGGGTGGTCAGGATGACAGTAAACTGTCCCTTCCAGCGAAGCTCCAGGTTTCCCACTTGGTGGTGGCATATCCAAACCAAGTCCCCGGGTTGGTAAGGATGTGGCTCCACCTCTGTCTCTGTCCCAGTGTGGGCAGTCTGGATCCCTGCATGGGCTCTTTTTAAGACAGATTGTAATGCCTGCAGTGACTGGAGTACAGACTGATCAGTCATTTCTGCTATAGCAACCTCTTGTAATCAAGGGCAGAGGGGGGGCGGGGTCCCCCAACATTATTTCAAATGGGGTCACCTTATTTAAGTAGGGTATACATCGTGCCCTGAGGAGGGTGAAGGGAAGGAGATCTACCCACCCACCGCCAGTCTCCAGAATTAACTTTGCCAAGGTCTCTTTAAGAGTCCGATTCATTCTTTCTACTTGCCCCGAACTCTGGGGCCGGTAGGCACAATGTAGTTTCCAAATAGTGCCTACGGCTTTGGCCAATGCCTGTGAGACTGAACTCACAAAGGCAGGGCCATTTTCTGACTGAATCACGAGAGGCAGCCCAAACCTAGGAATTATTTCTTCTAGTAGCTTTTGGCTACCACTCCTGCCATCTCATGTTTGGCGGAAAAAGCCTCTACCCAGCCTGAAAAGGTATCTACAAAAACTAACATATACTTGTGCCCGTATTTTCCTGGTTTCATCTCTGTAAAATCTATTTCCCAATAAATTCCTGGTTCCTTACCTCTTTCTCTTTTCCCTCTTCCCATTCTATTCCTCCCGCATTGACTGCCTGGCATTGAGCAAATTTATCAACCACATCTTGAGTCATACGCCCTAATTTAGAAACCTAGAACTGCTTGCCCATAAGCTCTTTAAGCTTGCGTGTCCCCAAATGGGTGCCCTGATGTATTTGGCTTACTAATTTTCCTCCTAGTCTTTGAGGAAGAATTAACTTTCCTGTTCTAGTCTTAGCCCAGTCCCCTTCATAATCTAATTTAGTCCATTTCTGTAAATATACTTGCATCCTTGACCAGGAGGGCCGTGGCAGCAATTACGCGGAGGCATCGGGGGAGCCCAGCCGCTACTGGATCTACTTTCTTGCTAAGATATGCTACTGGCCTTTGCCAAGGCCCCAGAGTCTGAGTCAAAACTCTTGGCCACCCCTGCCTTTCCATCCACATACAAGTGGAAGGGCTTGGTTACATCTGGGATGGCCCATGCCGGGGCATGCAGTAAGGCTGTTTGTAATTCCCGAAATGCTCCTTCTGCCTCAGCTGTCCACTCTATCATAGTGAGTCCTCCCTTAGCCAGTTCGTAGAGAGGTCGCGCCATCTCCAAGAAGAGCGGTATCCACAGCCTGCAGTAGCCCAACGTCCCAAGAAACACCCTCGCGGAGATCAAAGCCTAAGTAAGTGGTGTGGCCCTGACAGAGCTGTGTTTTTATTGCTGACACCCGATACCGTTTTCCCTGCAGAGTCTGTAAGAGAGCTCTTGTCCCCCGCAAGCATGACCCATAGTCCTCAGCGGCTATTTCCACTATTCCCACTAACTCAGTCAGATTCTTCCTTTCAAATCCTTCAATTTTCTGAGTTTCCTCCTTATATCTGGGGCTGACTGACTGGCAAAAGCAAGATCATTTACACGAGTTATCGAGCAATTTCTCTTAAGTTTACCTTAAGTTGTCTAGCTTAGGTAAACAAACATTTAATAACAATCTAATCTAGAATTTAACAACCATAAAGGCATGTTACTAAAACAGTTTTTCTCTCTAAAATAACCCTCATTTCCACAGAAAGCCAAATCAGGACTAATTCATTTGAAAAACAAGTCCAGTTTTAACAAATTTGGCCTATTATTTACATAAGCTCAGCAAGAACAGTGAGGAATCATATAGATCTTTTAGAATCTGCTTTGCTGGAACTTTTTATATGGAATCGCTAGGTTGAACTTTTAGTAGCCTCTCCAGGCCAGAAGCCAAGCCATCTACTTGCCATCAGACATGCCTGCAATACCTGTCGGATTTGTGCAAACTCCTGAGGTGCCCAAAGTAATCTGAGGCTCCTCCTCCTACCAGGGAGTGACATTCTTTACGCACAGGGTGAGGCTGCTGGGAACTCTGTAAACAAGGTATTAGGCCAACAGTTCCAAAGGGCTTTACGGCTACAGGTTTTATAGTCAACCTTAGTTCCTTTAAGCTGTCTGGTCACATCTGAGTCCTTTCAAGTATGACATTCCAGTCAAAGCCTTGGAAAATAACCAGTGTTTCCAATGGTGTCCTGTTACAAGGAGAACAGATTCTTATTGAACTTATGCAAATGACTGAGTGCCAGGGAGGAAAGAATACTTACTGAGACCTTTTGGTTTCAGAGGGTTCAGATAGAAAAGTTGAATGCCTTGATTCGTTTACAAATGAGTACTTTTACATCTCTGTAAGTTACAGATAACTTAAGAAAAGTTTCCCTAGCCTGGAGGAGCAAACATTACAGAACCAGTCATGTTTAAAATAAGACAAAACATTAAGAGACACAACATTACAACCTTTAGTTCATCTATTCCCATGTTACTAATTCTGGTTTAGTCCGAATGCAGCCCTTACTTCTGTAAATTCTTACCCATTTCAGTTCCCAGGATTTTAACATATCAAAGACCTGTATTTGTCCTGAAAGTCTCCCATATGAATTTCCTTTAAAGCAGAATTCATCTTACAAGAGAATTAAAACAATTACAAATGACAAAAACTCAGAATAGATGTGGTTAAATACCAAGTGATGACCCTTATCACAACATTAAACTCTAGGAAATGGATAGAACCTCTAGAGCAGTTACAGCATTTACCCAAATGTAACCCAGGTTACATTGGTTTAGCAGTACTCCCTGAGTAACTTAGCATATCAAGGAAAAACCTTATGAGTCAAAGAGATCTTATTTACAACTCTGGGCAGGCAAAGAGAAAACCATTCACATTTCAATTAACCTAAGAAAACTTTGTCCTTTTAAACAGAGAGAAAACCAGCTTTTCTATACCAGTGTCTTTCCTCTTTTCATGTTTAAGCGTGCAGTCTTAAGATATGAGTTTTCTGGGTTTTCCTCCCATCATGAATGATGTCGCAAAGGAAAGGGGATCTTTCAGATGTTGTCCTGCTCTCGTCCCTCGTGGGAACTTAGGAGCGTCTTAGCTAAGGTCCATCCATATAAACCCCGGACCAGGCTACTCCGTGGAGTAGATGACCATTATGCCATATGATGCCCCACGAGACTCAGGGTGCAGCCCACTCAGACCCCGTAGCCAAAGCGGTGGAGCCATACAGGCAGATTCACACAGTCAGGTACTCTTCAGATTCAAACAGGTTGGACACCCCCCCGCCCCCCCCACCCCGGGTCTCCCCTTCCATTCTTTAGGAATGGATCTAGCTCAGACAGTGGTCCCAGGGCTGTTTTTCTTTCTTATTCAGACGGGATCAGGCATCTGGTCTTTTTCTTTTTTACATATCTCCTACTCTTTTACATACAGAGTTGCTTCCCTTATTTCCATCAGTCTTAGGTACACTTAGCAGAATTTTGTACTTTTAGAAATACCTTAACCTCTACTGAAGATTAAATATAAATCAATTGTGAACTGTCAAAACAGAATGCTTTAGATGGCAAACTTATCAATCAGTTAAGCACAAAACATGTTTACCAACAGATTTCAAAAGCACAAACCTAGTTCCAGCAACCAGCGTTCTAGCATTTTATCCCATTTGGTTTAAAGTTTCAGGTTACCAAAGACTTTGAAAGCTCCTTTAACAATTAGCCATTAAAACTTTGAGACAGACAATTAACCATCAGTTTAGTCATTTCTTTGCTAACAGATTTCAACAGTTTTTAACAGATTTTAACAAATAACACGAGCTTACTTGACTTTAAGTAAAAACTCTGAAGTTTCACTTTTACTACTGTTTTTTTAATCATTTTTTAAAATTTATTTTCAGCATAACAGTATTCATTGTTTTTGTACCACACCCAGTGCTCCATGAAGTCCGTGCCCTCTCTAATACCCACCACCTGGTTCCTCCAACCTCCCCCCCCCCCACCTCTTCAAACCCTTCAGATTGTTTTTCAGAGTCCATAGTCTCTCGTTGTTCACCTCCCCTTCCAATTTCCCCCAACTCAAAAGACATGTTTATCCTAATTAACCCAACAAACTTAACTTAGTTTAAATACTGATTTATGTTCCACCTGGGTCCACTCCACTTCGAATGTTTACCTGAGACCCGGGTGGGAAGATCTGGAGTGGGGGTGTTAGGTCCAGGGGCACTCTTCTTGTTTCCCAACAGTGAGGAACAGAACAAAGTGCCACCAGAAGGCAGAGGAAAGGTTCCCAGTTCTAGGGCTCATCAGCTCCAAGAGAGGAGCAGACGCAATGCTTTCCCGCCAGTAAGGGGGAAGGGGCTAGGCAGTCCCCATCGGGTCAGAGAGGGCAAGGAATGTCCCCAAAACAAAGTTTGTTTCGGCAGCTGCTTGGGAATATTCCTTACAGTCTCTGTCTCGAGTTAGAGTAACCCCCAGTTGGCTCCAGTTATAGCCATTAAAAGTCAGAGTTCCCTTACTCTCTCCTTGCCCCTTTCCTTCAAACAGCACAGCAGACAACAAAAACATAAGACAAAGACAACCGCAGGTCCAGCTGTTCAGAACCTGAGGAGACCTCCTAGGGGGACTCGAACCCCCTGACCGCCTAGGGGGACTCGAACCCCCTGACAGCCTAGGGGGACTTGAACCCCCCGACCGCCTAAGGGGACTTGAACCCCCTGACTGTCTAGGGGGACTCGAACCCCCTGGCAATCTACTAGTGGAGGGAAGGGGCATCCCTGCATCCTCTCCAGCCCTGGGGAGCATGGCCACGTCCAGCTTCTCCCCGGTGGGCTCTACTTGGACCTCTACCCAGACAGACAGACCTATCTCACAGAGTACCTGGAGAGATCGGCAGATCTACCAGAGATCCTACCTCCGGAGGCTTTTCCCAGAAATTCTGATGCTGGCTCAGTTCTCATCGTTTAATCCCAGACAGAACCCCCATATGTTAGGTCCCCCCCAAAAATGGGTCCGTGATTAAAGGAGTGAGACTGATATAAAGGTCAAGCAAAGCTTTATTTCACGCCAAGCATCAAAAATAACTGAACTGCCAGGGCCGCGCCTCTTACAGAGAGGGCGACCCTTCTCTGTTTCACAGATTAGCTTTTAAGGGCAAAGGCCATGCGGTTGGGCATGGCCACGCACAGGTGGCCAATGAAACTGTAACACACAGAGCTGCACAGTCATGCTAGGTGACCAATCGAATTACAATTTACCCTAGTAGACATTTAAACCAGCCTATCACACCTTGGTTAGAATTGGCGCCAAAATGCTCCCAAAGGGCGGGGCCCATACTCCTTGGTAGCTAAGGAAACAATATGCAACCCCCCCTCTGATCGGATGTCTCCACCTGGCCTGACCCACCCTTGTATCTGGGCTTTGTTACCTGGAGCTGGTTTCCTGGACTTGTTTTTAAGTAAATCCCCTGGGGGAAGGGGAGCAGGGACAGTTTAAGGGTTAAACAACAATGGAATGGAGGCCTCTGGTTAAATAGGTCCTTACAAAAATCTTAAAAAAAAAAAAAAAGAAAATTAAAAAGAATGAGAGAGAGTCAAAATTAGAACTGAAATGAAAAAGTGAGGGGAGTAAGCAAAAAGATCTGGAAAGTAAAAATAAATAAAACCATAATGTAACATAATATAATTGATGAGGGAACAGAAGGCTGGCTGAGGACAAAGAAAAAGCTGACACCTTGCAACCTCCCCCCAACCCCACTCCTGGGTGGGACATATGTGACATTCTTTAGGAATCTCCCACCCATCTTAATGTTAATACCTTGCTAGAGGGCAAAATGAACTTGGCAATGGCAAGGCCTCTGGTATACAGTATCTTGTAGGTCCTCTTTAGCATATGAAAGTTCTACTGAAACCTTCCTTTTGCTTACTTCCCCCACCTCCACCGTACATAACCTGCTACCCCTCATAACCCCAGGGCAGCAGCTCTTTCTGCCCATGGGTCCTGTCCCTGTGCTTTAATAAACCACCATTCTGCACCAAAGATGTCTCAAGAATTCTTTCTTGGTCACCGGCTCTCCGGACCTCACCCCGCCGAACATCACGTATATTCTAGAACTTCATCATAATCATAACATAAAGAAAGAATATGATTGAAATTAATTCATGAGAAATGTAGGGGGATAGAACTCAAACAAGATCCTAATGACCCATGTAGGAGGAGAAGGAAGTGAAAAGAGAATTCCCATTGACTCGATGATTTAACCTGTGAAACTGAAAAGCAGAATACGATAGGGGTGCCCATGGGAGGAAGTGGCTGGTGTGAGGAAGTGAACACCATGTGTAAGGACCTATTTAGAAACTGTCCCTGCTCCCCTTCCCCCAGGGGATTTACTTGGAGACAAGTCCCGGAAACCAGCTTCAGGTAACAAAGCCCAGATACAGAGGTGGGTCAGGCCAGGTGGAGACATCCGATCAGTGGGGGGATGCATACTGTCTCCCTGGTTACCAAGGAGTATGGGCCCTGCCTTTGGGAGCCTTTTGGGCACCAATCCCAATCAAGGTGTAATAGGCTGGTTCAAATGTCTACTAGGGTAAATTGTAACTCAATTGGTCACCTAGCATCACTGTGGAGTTTCCTGTGTGTGTTACAATCTCATTGGCCACCTGTGCGTGGCCAGGCCCAACCGCATGGCCTTTGCCCTTAAAAGCTACTCTGTGAAACAGAGAAGGGTCGCCCTCTCTGTAAGAGGTGCGTCCCTGAACGTTCGGTTAGATTCTTGATGCTTGGCTCGAAATAAAGATTTGCTTGACCTTCGCCTTCGCTTTGTATCAGTCTTGCTCCTTTAATCACGGACCCATTATTGGGGCATAACAAATGATAATCACTTGATGTAAACAGCTAAATGAGACTGTGTCTGCTGGAAGGACTTGAGACTGGAAGGGAACCATTGTTACTGTTGATGCAGTTCTAGAAAAATGTTTTGCAAACTATCTTCACCATCCTATCTTGCAAGTAGCACATCTGAAAGAAAGAATATGATGAACGGAGGGGCCTGGGTGGCTCAGTGGGTTAAGCCGCTGCCTTCGGCTCAGGTCATGATCCCAGGTCCTGGGTTCAAGCCCCACATGGGGCTTTCTGCTCAGCAGGGAGCCTGCTTCCTCCTCTCTCTCTGCCTGCCTCTCTGCCTGCTTGTGATTTCTCTCTGTCAAATAAATAAATAAAATCTTAAAAAAAAAAAAAAAAGAATATGATGAACGTAAGGATGTGACTGTGGGAGCAGTAAGGAGGGAGCTCACAGGCGTGTGCTCGGTGTACAGTTTTGCAGTAATCATCAGGGGCCATATCAGTGTGAGAACAGACATAATTAACAAACAGTTCTCAGGAAAACAATAGCAACAGCCTGATTCTGAATCTCCCCACACCCTTTCTAAAAACACACACAATTAGAGAGTAAGTAAAATATTGTGATTTTCTATTTTAACAGAATAGACTTTAAAATACTGTGGAATAAAGGGCCATGATGGATGCAACGCGCCCTTAAATTGCTCAGAGGAGAAAAACATTCTTGTCTTCCACACGTGGTCATTTATTCATGCATTCATTGTTCATTCACTCAACAGCATCATCTGTTACACATGCCTTACTCACATTACCTCTCCAAATAGTGCCTGCTATTTGATATGAGCTTAACAGTTACAGCACACATTAAACGAGGTTATCTTATTACAATTCACAAGATATAGAAGCCCAGCTCCACGAAACACTGAGGATACTGCAGGCCTTCATTGCAGTTCACTAGAAAATGTATTGGAATTACTTTATACATTAGGCAGCAAAACTTCCCAAACTCCCCCTAAATTTTACTTTAAATAGCAGTCACTCACATCCCTTGAGTCATTCCTGATGTGGTTTTGGAATATAGGTGGGGTTCAGCGGGGTGGAGTCTGGAGCTGACGACCAAGAAAGAATTCTTGAGACGTTTTTGGTGCAAAACGGTGGTTTATTAAAGCACAAGGACAGGACCTGAGGGCAGAAGTTGTGAAAGGTGGCTGATTATATACTATAGGATTGGGGGAGTTAAGGGAAAAGGGAGGTTACAAAAGGATTTTCATATGTTAAAGAAGACTCACAAGATACCTCAGGATTTGCCATTGTCCAATTAAGTTTGTTTTTCCCTCTGGCAAGGTATTAACATGAAGATAGTTGGGAACTTCCTGGAGGAACATTACACTCTGTCCACTTCAAGTATCCCTCAATGAACTGCAGATTATAAGGACAATTGTATCTACATTTCCTTCTGGAAGCTAGGTTAGTGAGAGAAATGCTTTATTCTTAGATGGCTAAGATATTTGTAAACTGAAGGAGACTCATGTCTAGCAGGATTGTGATCTAAGTTTATTTGTTTTTCCTTTCCTTAGCTTTAGGGCAGCCAGGAGTGCATGAGGAATGTCACATATATCCCAAGGGGGCAGGGAAGGAGGGAAAGGGTGTGGGGTGTCAGCTTCAGCTTTTGTCCTCAGCTTGCCTTCTCTTCCCTTATCAATTCCTATTTGAAAATCTAACAAAGCCCCTGACTTTCTTCCGCTTGTTCTTTCCCTGTTTGGCCAAGCTCTTCTCTTTCTTTCTGCCAGTTCCATTATCAGTGATTATCAGACCCTCTCAGTTTCTTCCAGCACCTACTCCTAACCCCCAGCAATTTTAGGTTAAGAATGCCAGAGACTTACAGCTGACCAAGCTACAAGGCATTTTTCCTCCTCAAAAACCTAGGACACAGGGGAGAAGGAGGTTGAGGAGGAGTGAAAAGGAGGGGCACCTGGGTGGTTCAGTCAGTTAACCCTCTGCCTTTGGCTCAGGTCACAATCCTGGGGTCCTGGGATTGTGTCCCTCCATGGGCACCCTGCTCAGCCGAGAGTATGCTTCTCCCTCTCCCTCTGCCCATCCCCCCTGCCCCACACCCCCACCTCGTGCACACAAGGGTGAACTCTCTTTTTCAGATAAACAAAATCTCTTAAAAAAAAAGAAGCAAAAAGGAAATAGACTTACAATTATATTTCTCCATTAGTCCCAATAGATGTATATGGAATAAATAAAACAGACTATTCTATTTCTTCAAAATGAAATATAGTTTATTTTCCTGAGAAACCCCCAATCTGATATCCAGTCTACACTCCAGACTAGAAAACTAGCAAAATCATCATCATCATCATCCTCCTCCTCCTCCTCCTCATCTGAGTCATACTTTGATAATTATAATGATGTCAAATTGTTATCTTAATAGTGAAAGGGTCCATAGACAAAAGGATGAGACTGATACAAAACAAAAGTTAAGCAGGGCTTTATTTCGCACCAAGCATCGAGAATCAAACTGACGGGCCAGGGCCGTCTCTTGCAAAGAAGTGACCCCTCCCAGCCTCACAGACTAACTTTTATAGAGTAAAGGCCATGTGGTTGAGCCTGGCCACACACAGGTGGCCAATTGAATTACAATTCACCCTATAGTAGTTATTTGAACTAGCCTATCACTCTGGTCAGAACTGGCGCCCAAAAGGCAGGGCCCACATTTTTGGGTGGTTAGGGAGGTGCTTTCCTGATTGGATGTCTCCACCTGGCCAAACACGTCCCTGGCGGGTAGGGAGGTAATACGTGCTCTTTTCCTTGATTGGACGTTTCGACCTGGCCGGACACATCCTTGTATCTGGACTCTGTTATCGGGGGCTATTTGGCCATATTCCACCAGTTCTGTTTCTAAGCGCTTTCCTCTCGGGGGAAGGGGCAGGTTCAATCTAAGTTTACTGCATAAACAACAAAATGGCTCACTCTGGCTAAGTAGGCCCTTACATTCCCCCCCTTTTCTTTGGAGATTAGTCAAATCCTTGACTTTTTAGCCAGTTCTTTTTATGTTCTGCTGTTGTAAGGGATTATATTGAGCATGTACGACTAACATTTTTATCACTCTAATTTTCTTTTGTACAAATGACATTAGAGCATTTATAATGCAGGGTCCAAAAAGTAACATTAGTAATTATAAAACCAGGGGGCCTGCAATTGATGATTTTAGGGATGTCGTCCACGGAGACCAATTGAACAAACTTTTATAGCATCCCTATTGTGCACAATAGTACTCTGGTGGGCCCCCAGACCCTTCCCCCACCCCCAACACATTGGGGAGGCCCAGTATTAGGGCACATGTAAAACTGTAAGGCATCTAAACAGGGGTTAATGGGTGCCAATTGGCATAAGGTTACATTAAATTGCACAGTCGGCTGATTAGATAGCCATTCACTGCTTTGTATAACCTTTTCCACTTCTCCTAATTTCGTTCATTTAATTTTCCACCTATACTTTTCTGTCTTATGAGGTGACTTAGAAGCTCTTACAAAAACAGGTAACAATAGGAGCAACAATGAACTCATAGTCTTTTGAGTCTTAGCTTTAGTCCACGATCCACAGGGTCCATTGGCAGCAGCTTCCATTTCTGGAGGGTGTCCTGGTCCTTGGCTCGTTTGACGTGACCCGCATGAATCCAGGCCCGGATGCCTTCTACTTTCACTGCCGTGGGGGTTGTCAGGATGACAGTAAAGGTCCCTTCCAGCGAGGCTCCAAGTTTCCCACTTGGTGGTAACATATCCAAACCAAGTCCCCGGGTTGGTAAGAATGTGGTTCCAGCTCCATCTGTCTCAGTGTGGCAGTTCGGATCCCTGTGTGGGCTAGACAGACTGTAATGCCTGCAGTGACTGGAGTACAGACTGACCAATCATTTTTGCTAGGGCAAGCTCTTGTAGCCGAGGGCAGAGCGGGTGGGGTGTTTCCCAAACATTATTTCAAATGGGGTCACCTTGTTTAAATAGGGTGTACATCACGCCGTGAGGAGGGCGAAAGGAAGGAGAGCCACCCACCCACCACCAGCCTCCAGAATTAGTTTTGTCAAGGTCTCTTTAAGAGTCCAGTTTATTCTCTCTACTTGCCCGGAACTCTGGGGCCAATAGGCACAATGTAGTTTTCATTTAGTGCCCACGGCCTTGGCCAATGCCTGTGAGACTGAACTCACAAATGCAGGGTCATTGACCCGATCGCAAGAGGTAACCCAAACCTCTATCTCTTTTTTCTCTTTCCATTTTAATTTTTCCCACATTTACTGCCTGACATTGAGCACATCTATCAACCACATCCTGAATCATATGCCATAATTTAGAAACCTGAAACTGCTTGCCCATAAACTCCTTAAGGTTGCGTGTCCCCAAATGAGTGCCCTGATGTATTTGGCTTACTAATTTTTTCCTAGTCTTAGCCCAGTCCCCTTCATAGTCTAGTTTAACCCATTTTTGTAAATATTTTAAATCTTCCTCTGAAGTTTACCTCAAGTTGTCTAGTTTAGGTAAACAAACATTTAAAGACAACCAAATCTAGAATTTAACATCCATAAAGGCGTGTTATTAAAACATAATTTTTCTCTCTAAAATAACCCTCATTTCCAGAGATAGCCAAATTAGGACTAATTTATTTGAAAAACAAGTCCAGTTTTAACAAACTTGGCCTATTATTTACATAAGCACAGCAAGAACAGTGAGTGTGATCATACAGACCTTTTAGAATCTGCTTTGCTGGAACTTTTTATAAGGAATTTCCAGGTTGAACTTTTAGTAGCCTCTCCGGGCCAGAAGCCAAGCCACAGACTTGCCTTCAAACATGCCTGTAATACCTGTCGACTTGGGCGAATTCCTCTTCCTGAGGCTCTGCACCTACCAAGGAGTGACATTCTTTACTCACCTGGTGAGGCTGCTGGGAACTCTGTAAGCAAGGTATCAGGCCAACAGTTCCAAAGGGCTTTATGGCTCCAGGTTTCATAAAGTCAACCTTAGTTCCTTTAAACTGTTTGGTCATATCTGAGTCTTTTCAAATATGACATTCCAGTCAAAGCCTTAGTAAAATAACCAGTTTCCAATAGTGTCCTGTTACAAGGAGAACAGATTCTTATTTAACTTATGCAAATGACTGATTGCCATGGAAGAAGAATACTTACTGAGACCTTTTGGTTTCAGAGGGTTCAGATAGAAAAATTGAATGCCTTGATTTGTTTACAAATCAATATTTTTACCTCTCTGTAAGTTACAGATAACTTAAGAAAAAGTATCCGTAGTCTGGAAGAGCAAACAGAGAACCAGCAATGTTTAAAATAAGACAAAACATTAAGAGACACAACACTATAATCTTTTAGTTCATTTAGTCCCATGTTACTAATTCTGGTTTAGTCTGAATGCAGTTTTTACTTCTGGAAGTTCTTACCCGTTGCAGTTCCCAGGATTTTAACATATCAAAGACCTGTATTTGTCCTGAAATTTTTCCCATATGAATTTCCTTTAAGGCAGAATTCATCTTACAAGAGAATTAAAACAATTACAAATGACAAAAACTCAGAATAGATATGGTTAAATTACCAGGTGATGACCTTATCAAAACATTAAAACTTTAGGAAATGCATAGAATCTCTAGAATAGTTACAGCATTTACCCAAATGTAACCCAAGGTTTATTATTGGTTTAAATCTTGTCAACAATTGCTAAAACCTTAGAAAGTTTTAAAACATATGCCTAAATATAATTAGGGATGTTAAACACCTGATAAAACAAAACATAGGAACTGAATTTTCTGGGCACGCAAAGAAAAAACCATTTACATTTCAATTAACCTAAGAAAACTTTGCCCTTTTAAACAGAGAGAAAACCAGCTTTTCTATACCAGTGTTTTTTCTTTTTTTTTTTTTTTAAAGTGTGCAGTCTTAAGATATGAGTTTTCTAGGTTTCCCTCCCATTGTGAATGACATCGCAAACAAAGGGAGGGGGGTCTTTCAGATGCTGTCCTGCTCGTGTCCCTCGCGGGAACTTAGGAGCGTCTTAACTAAGGTCTGTCCGTATAAACCCCAGACCAGGCTACTCCGTGGAGTAGATGACCATTATGCCATATGACACCCCGCGAGACTCAGGGTGCAGCCCACTCAGACTCCGTAGCCAAAGCGGTGGAGCCATACAGACACATTCACATAGTCAGGCACTCTTCAGATTCAAACAGGTTGGACACCCCATCTCTGGGTATCCCTGGCTAATGGGAGGTGATCAGTCTCCCCTTTCACTCTTTACAAATAAGAGTGAGTTTTTATGGTTACAGGCAATGGGGGATGGTAACAGGGTGTTTTCGCAGTCCCTCAAGGTTGGGCTGCTTTCTTAATCTCTCAAGGCCAAATGGCCCTTTCACTTGGAAGTATAATCTATGTGGAGGCAGGTCAGGAGAGTGCTAAATCACGTTGGAGGCTGTTTTTCTTTCTTTCTTATTTAAACAGGATCAGGCATCTGGTCTTTTTCTCCCTTTTTTTTCTTTTTTTTTTTCTCTTAGTCTGTCCTGACCATACCTAAAATTCCTTTTCTGAAGATTTCCCTTCACAAACCTTCTACAACTTTCCTTTGTATTCAGGTTTTGTCCCAAGCTATTTCCTTCCAAACCACCATCTCATTTAGGACAAAATTACCTTTTATCTTTAATAAAAAGCATTTCCATTCCTTAAATCTTCCTTACATATCATCTACTTTTCCACAGAGTTGCTTCCTTTATTTTCATCAGTCTTGCCTACACATAACATTTTGTACTCTTAGAAACACCATAATCTCTAGTGAAGACTTAGTATTAACCAATTGTGAACTGTTACAACAGAATTTTTTTAGATGGCAAATTTATCAATCAGTTAAGCATAAAACATGTTTACCAACAGATTTAAATATTCTTAGTTTTTTTGCGTAAGAAGTCAAAAGCACAAACCTATATCCAGAAATTAATGACTTAACATTTTATCCTGTTTGGTTTAAAGTTTCAGGTTAGCAAAGACTTTGAAAGCTACTTCAGCAACTACCCATTAAAACATTGAGACAGACAATTAACCATCAGTTTAGTCATTTCTTTGCTAATAGATTTCAACAGATTTTAACAGAAATAATGAGAGCTTATTTGATCTTAAGTAAACTCTGAAGTTTCACATTTACTGCTGATAACTTAAAAGACATGTCTATCTTAATTAAACCAATAAACTTAACTTAGTTTAAATATTGATTTATGTTCCACCTGGGCCCACTCCACTTTGAATGTTTAACTGAGACACGGGTGGGAGGATCTGGAGTGGGGGGTGTTAGGTCCAGGGGCTGCTCTTCTTGCTCCTTGACAGTGAAGAGAGAAGGAGCCGCAGTGCATGATCTAGAGGCTGATCATGCAGGCTGCACACACGTTGGTGCAGAAACAGGAGAAGGGGAGACAGAGGAAACAAAGTGCTGCCAGAAGGCAGAGAAAGGATTCCTGGTTTTGGAGCTCATCAGCTCCAAGAGAGGAGCAGACATCATGCTTTCCCACCAGCAAGGGGGAGGGGGCTAGGCAGTCCACATCGGGCCAGAGAGGGCAAGGAACTTCCCTGAAACGAAGTTTCGGCAGCTGCTTGGGAATATTTCTTAAAGTCTCTGTCTCGAGTTAGACCAACCCCAGTTGGCTCCAGTTATAGCCATTAACACAGGAAGTGAGTAAGGGAGAAGCCCCACATCTATGAGGAGGAACGGAGAGATGAAAATCAGGGTCCCCTTACTCTGCTTGCCCCATTCCTTCAAACACAACAAACAACAGACAACAAAAAGACAACAAAGACAACCGCAAACCCAGCGGCCCTCATCCAGAGCCTGCTGCGGGTGGGGGTTTTTCCGGCCCCTACAGGGGTTATCCGGCCCCCTACAGACGCTCGCCGAGATAAGCCACAGACCAGAACCAGACCCAGCGGCTCTCACCCGCTGGTGGGGGTTACCTGGCCCCCTACAGACGCTCGCCGGGACGAGCCACAGACCAGAACCAGACCCAGCGGCCCTTCTTCGACCAGATGTTAAGCCGAAAGATGTGCAAGATATAATCCCAGTTTAAAAATGTAACCTGCCGCTGTAGGGAATTTTCTCGGTTCCCTATGAGCATCCGTTGACCCAGCGGGGAATTTTCTCGGTTCCCTACGTGCATCCGTAGACCCAGCAGTTGCTGGGGATTTTCTCTGTCCCCTAGATGCACTCGCTGGTGGGGATTTTCTTGGTACCCTAGATGCACCCACTGCTGGGGATTTTCTTGGTACCCTGATTGCCTGGGAGGGCTCGTACCTCCTGGCAATCCCCGCCCCCCCCCCCCCCCGAGGGATGAGGCGTCCCCGCATCCACTCCAGCCCTGGGGAGCTATGCTGCGTCCAGCTTCTCCCTGGTGGGCTTTACCTTGGAGCTCCGCAGACAGACAGACAGACAAACAGACAGATAGGATCTCAAGGGGTCTTGAGCTCTTATCTCCAGAGGCTTTCTGATGCTGGCTCAGTCCTCGCCGTTTTATCCCGGACGAACCCCCACTGAAAGGGTCCGTAGACAAAAGGATGAGACTGATACAAAGTGAAAGTTAAGCAGGGCTTTATTTCGCACCAAGCATCGAGAATCAAACTGACGGGCCAGGGCCATCTCTTGCAAAGAAGCGACCCCTCCCAGCCTCACAGACTAACTTTTATAGAGTAAAGGCCATGTGGTTGAGCCTGGCCACACACAGGTGGCCAATTGAATTACAATTCACCCTATAGTAGTTATTTGAACTAGCCTATCACTCTGGTCAGAACTGGTGCCCAAAAGGCAGGGCCCACATTTTTGGGTGGTTAGGGAGGTGCTTTCCTGATTGGATGTCTCCACCTGGCCAAACACGTCCCTGGCGGGTAGGGAGGTAATACGTGCTCTTTTCCTTGATTGGACGTTTCGACCTGGCCGGACACATCCTTGTATCTGGACTCCGTTATCGGGGGCTATTTGGCCATATTTCACCAGTTCTGTTTCTAAGCGCTTTCCTCTCGGGGGAAGGGGCAGGTTCAATCTAAGTTTACTGCATAAACAACAAAATGGCTTGCTCTGGCTAAGTAGGCCCTTACAATAGAATGGCCAAACAAATCAAGGGTCATTCTTAAAGGAAATTAAGAAAGACTTCACAGATATCTAGAGATTGGCACAGATCAAATCTTTTGAAAACAAAGGGTCTAAATCAGAAAAAAAATTCTAACGCATTTAATCTAACATATGGGCATTAAAAAAAATTTATAGAACTGAATATTGGTAGCTTTTAGAAATGGAGAATAAATAGAATAAACATAAAGTGATTTTTAGAACTTCCTTCATTATCCTTCCATCTTTGGCTGACAGGTTTCCTGCCTCAGACATCAGCTTTAGGCAATCAATTGGGTAAACAATTTTCTTTGAGAATCCAAAAAAACTTATTTATCTGACTGACTGCATAGTTTAGCTTCTTAGCTACCCTTTCCTTTGAATGTATAAATCTAAGGTGATTACTGCCAAAATCTGCATACAAAGAACACAAGCCTTTTAAAGACTTATATATGGTCTTTAGGACCTCTTTACCCCATTTCTTTTTTCTTCTTTATTTTTTTTAAAGCCCCCAAGGGGTGGTACTTTACTCTCTCAAAGCAAGTATAATCTGAAAACAACTAGGTACCAAATAGCATCTGTATATGTTGCCATACTGTGCTGATTCTGTTAAATCCTCTAATGAAGTTTGAAGCAGTATTTTAAAGAGTTCTTAATTCACCATCATCTTAATCTTCAAAATAAATCATTTTGATAAAAAAAAAGTCCCATCCAAATGTGAATATTTTATAAATAAATTTATCCAGGGGAGATAGCATTCAAGTTCAATAAATAATTTTTGAGCACGTATTATGTACCAAGTAGGGTTAGGTACAAAGAGGAAAGTGACACAACTTAGTCCTCCAGAAACTCATAATCTAGTGAAGGAGAAAAACATGCAAGACAGACTACATAAGGCACATAACAAAATGAAGTCTCACCCGAAGAGTTTATAATTTCCTGGCAGAGATGAATATTCTACCAGTACTGATACTAGGTAGAATGTCCTAGGAGGTTTGTTAGAAGTACAAAGTGCAATCATTTCAGGTATAGACATTTTAAAAGCTTCCATTATTTGCTGGTCTCTATGCATGACTCTGGTGTATTCACTAGTTCATTTAAAGAAAGGGGACATTAATTCTGGGGGACAAATTAAGGTACGTTTAACAGTTACCTAGAGCCTTACTGGTACAGATCAAGCAAAAGCAGAAGTTTATAATTCTGGCTACCAAACTGGTTTGGAAGAGCCTTTCTGGGCTACAATACCTCTGCATCTTTTGGTAATGCAACTGCACAGGTAGCATGAGCAACAGTCATCACCTGGTACATTGTTGACTCTCTCAACCTATCAACCTGAGAAAGATGGGAATCAGATTATTGATAAGGGATAGCCAAGCAAAAAATCTGTGACCTCAAAAATATTTTCCAGTTCTGAGGCACCTGGGTGGCTCAGACAGTTAAGTATCTAGACCCTTGATTTTGGCTCAGGTCATGATCTCAGGGTTGTGAGACTGAGTCCTGCATTGGCTCTGTACTAAGCATGGAGCCTGCTTAAGATTCTCTCACTCTCTCTCTCTTTCCCTCCCCCTCTGCCCCTCCCTGACCCTTTCTCTCTCTCTCTCTTAAAAAAAAAAAAAAAATTTTTCCAGGTCCAAAACATCGATTATTCTATGCTTTTTGTCTTGCATAAGGGAAGATTCATGGCAAATGTTTTAACATTTGGCTTTAATTGGTCATACTTGTTTCCTTCTTTAGCTTGTTATCCAATATGAAACAATTAAAAATAATATACCTTAGTAACTAAGGATGAGAAGTTCAAAGAGCAAAGAGGAGGTATATTTAAAAACTCTTGCCTCATATTTGTTTTAGTATTAGTGTCTTATTTATAGAATTTACTTATGAAGAAAATATAATAATTGAATTCTAATGATTTGTAATTTGTGACTTACTAAAGATACTGACAACTCCTTATACCTATATTACATAGCCAAAATTTACTTTGCCAAGCATATTCTATGTATCACTCATTTATTCATCTGTGGAATAAATTTCCCAGGATAGAATGAATTGATTCTCTGTGATTTTATTTTTAATGGAAACTTAGAGGAAAATGCTCACATTATACTGATTGTTAAATATTTTGTCTATGATTGTGTCAGTCTTCTCTTCATAAATTTTTAACTCAAAAAAACTATAAATGTCATTCTAGTGGGAAGATACATCATATAACTGAGTAATCTTTATTTAATTATGGTAAAGTACATATTATTCTAAGACACCTGCTAAAAATCAAGGCTGTCTATGTGTAAACAGTGATAGCAGAATCAAAATGTAACCAAAATTTGACCTGGTTCATTGAAAATTGATGTCATTGGTATACATACACACACACACACACACACACACACACACACACACACAGTATACAATCCTTACAAATTATGAATTTAACAGGATAGGGGAGAAAAGATAATTTTTTCTATCTACTCTTCTAAGTTCTTGCCTGGGGCCCCTGTAACAAAAAAACAGACTAACAACAACAAAAATTGTATGGACTCTGAAAAACAATCTGAGGGTTTTGATGGGGCAGGGGGTGGGAGGTTGGGGGAACCAGGTGGTGGGTATTGGAGAGGGCACGGATTGCATGGAACACTGGGTGTGGTGCAAAAACAATGAATACTGCTACGCTGAAAATAAATTTAAAAAATTAAAAAAAAAATAATTGTATTAGCTTGTGCATTGCACTTACAGATGGGAACACCCAGAGATGATTGACTCCAAAGGATGGTTGGAACTTGGATTTATATGCCATCTTAGGGTAAAACCAAGGGTTTGGGGGCTTCTGTGTGGAAGAGACAAATTATGGGAAGGTGGTGAGGAAAAGTTTGGTAAATAAGGATTGTTTTAGTGAAGTTTATTATGCGGAATTAAGTTAGTGCCTTCTCCATGGATAGTTTAGACTCCTCCTCTTCCTGGTACAGGAGAGGGAGACATCTCTTCAAACATGAATTTTCTTTATAAATATAAATTTCCTTTACAAAGGGAAAATTTGTACCCTGTTTTTAGAGCTTTTCCTACATCTGCTGGTTCTCAATGGCCTTTAACTCAAAATAATCAATATGCCAAATTGGGGTGACACATTCCAGTACCTCCTCACTGATATTTAAAACTGCATATTCTAGTACTTATAACTGCTCCTTTTTCTGTATGATGTTGGAGTAATCCTATACTGAAGTTGATGACTACCTTATTGCCTGTACTTCAATTGTGTTCAGTCTGCAGGCTCTGCAGGTATCTTATAAAAAAGAAAATTATAAAATGTCATTGACTTATTTACCATGAGTTTCACTGAAGATATAGTCATTTAGTTTTATTAGGTTTATGGGTATTCTCAGATTCCTGCTTTGGTCTCTTTACACTTTGAGTTTAATTGCCTAGTATAACAGTATTATTCTTTCCACCTTCCAGTTAAAGACATTTTTTTAAGAAAATAAAATGCTCAGGTCACCTGGGTGGCTAAGTGGGTAAAGCCTCTGCCTTCGGCTCAGGTCATGATCTCAGGGTCCTGGAATTGAGCCCCACATCGGGCTCTCTGCTCAACGGGGAGTCTGCTTCCCCCTCTTTCTCTGCCTGCCTCTCTGCCTACTTGTGCTCTCTCTCTCTCTCTGTCAAATAAATAAATAAAATCTTAAAAAAGAAAGAGAAGAAAGTGCTCCAACTGCCAAAGATTTATTTTCTCAAAATTGTTAACCCCAAAACTGTTACCTTATAATTAAAAATAATTGCAGCTAATGTAGTCTTATTCAATGTTCTTAAATATATTTAGACTTCTCCAATCTGCAGTTTGGTATCCCAAACTATTAACTTTTTTCCTGATATTAACTCATTATCAGTTATCTGGGCAAAATATCGATTTTTTTCTAAGAATACTGTGGAAAATGTTGATTTATGTTGTGAAATACCTCTATGCACTTTTAAATTCTTAATAAACCCTTTCTGTATCAAATTTTCTACAGGCTTAATACATAATGTTTGCTGAGAGTTGACTCAGTCATGAAAAGTTAGGCTATTTAAAGAAAAAAAAGAGAAACTTGAAATCTTAATTGTTTAATCTAATAAATATTACTTCTTGCTCACATTAAGGCAAATGTGAGTTGGCCACCCTTCTTCCATCTTACAGCTATCTCTGCAACATATGGCAAAAGAGAGAGCAGAAGAATTATTGCAAGAGCTATTTTTAAGAAACAGGCTTTAGAAATACCTATTTGGGCAATTAGGCTAGGACCTAGCCATTTGACTCCAATTTAATTGCACGGGAGCTTAGGAAATGTTGTATTTCTGTGTGCCCAGGAAGAAGAAAATGAAATGGGATTTGATAATGTATAGCATTATCCTTGCCATGCAAAATCTTCAAGAAAAGTGCCAGAAGGCTGGAGAAAACAAGAAAACATTTTTTTTTTTTTTTAACAAAGTAGAATTTGGATGTTTATTGCTAGAGTGAATTGCCATTTTAAGTCATAGAGACAATGAACTTCATTGTGAAAGTATAAGCTAAAAATTAACTTCTTGGTTTTAAAACAAATCAAAAGCACCATATGCATTTTTGTGGAAGATACAGCTTATTATTTAAAATGTGACACTAAATTGCTATAATTCAAAAACAAAAAGAAAACAAATTTAAAACAGAAACAAAAACAACAACCAAAAAGACAAGCTGATTTAAAAATGGGAAAGGACTTGGATAGACATTTCTTCAAATAAAATATACAAATGGCCAATGGGTATATGAAAAAATGTTCAACATTGCTAATCATTAGGGAAATGCAAATCAAAGTCACAATAGATGTTACTTTACACTAGTGGATGGCTATTATTTAAAAAAAAAAGAACAAATGTTAGCAGGGTTGTTGAGAAATTGGAACTTTTGCACACTGTTGGTGGGAATGCAAAATGGTGCAGCTGCTATGGAAAACAGTATGGAGGTATCCAAAAAAATTAAAAATAGAACTATCAGATTATAGGGGCAGAAAAATAATTTCCCTCTAACCTCCCAACTGCTTGGCTGAGACCCCTATAATAAAGGACAGATTAACAAGAGAAAAACAAACAGAAGCTACTAACATGTATACTCCATGTATATACATGGGAGATACCCACGGAAAATGAGTAATTTAGAGACGTGATTTAGAACTCCAGTTTAAATACCATTTTCAACTAAAGACAAAAGAAGAAAGGTTGTGTGGAGGGTGAGAGTGGTCAGAGACCAGTAGGTAACCAGAGAAAGCATGGTAATCAAGGGTAAGCTCTGTTGTGTAGATTTAAATTTAGCCTTCTGCACTGATAAGACTCTTGTGGTTTAGTCATCCTTCTCTTCTTGGAATAGACAAGGAGACACCATTACAAATGGAGCTTTCCTTTATAGATGTAAATTTTCCTTATAAAAGGGTAACCTCTACTCTCTTCCCAAAACTGCTTCAGTATCTGCAGTTTCTCAAAACATTCAGCTCAAAATAATCCTTATCCCCAAAAGGCATATTTGGAGAAGACATATTCTGCTACCCTCCACCTACATAATATGAGAAAGAATAAAGAAAATTTCATTGTTTACTGGTAGATTGATTTTTTTCAACCAATCATCTATATACTATAAATCTCTTAACATCAAAGAGTAATTTTCTTCTGAACATTAGTTCTCCTTTCCTTGATATTTCTGATATAAACATTCTAATTTATTAAGAAAAATTTAAAATGAGACAATATTTAACAGAATTTATAAACATATACTTTATTTTCTATGGAGGTTAAAACTATGGAGGTTAAAACTTCACCTATGCATTTCATAGGGGACAGAAAATACATCTTCCTTCTACCTTTCTAAATTCTCGGCTGGGTCTCTGTAACAAAAGAGAGATTAACAAAAGAAAAGCATACAACCTTATTTAATATAAGTTTTATGTGTCAAGGGAGCATTCATAAGGAAATGAAGACCTGAAAAGGTCAAACCTGAGCATTTTTATCCTAGGCTTGATGAAGAGTAGAAAGTCATGGGGAAATGTGATAGGACAAAGGGTGTGAACCAAATGCAGTAAACTGGGGAAAATTTAGCAAGGCCTTTTTGTTCAGATTCCTCTTGATGTCACTCCATCTTCAGAGATAAGGATGCTCCTTTCTTTTGGGAGTAGGAAGGGCACCCCTCATGCAAAGGTCTTATGACCTACCTCAAGGGAAAGTCAGAAAGTCTCCTGCACCTGCCATTACTCAAATTCCTTCACTTTAAAATACTTAGTATGCCACTGTGCCATATTTTGGAGTAGTGTATCCTAAATTTGTCACCTTATTATCATGCAGATAATCCAAGGGATAATCCAAGGTAGTAATAAATCTATTGGTTTAAGAAAAAGACTCTTTCCAATGGATTTTAACTGATATTTCTGTTGTTGGCACACAAGTACAAGACAATGTCTGAATTCCGTTGTCTTCACTGAATAAAATTGTTGAAAAAAATTATGAATGGCTATAGGTATAGGCTCTATTTCTTCCATATGACATGGAAAATATGTTTAGATGTTTCATTTTAGGCAAATATGTGTCACTTTAATAGTGTCTTTGCTCTTTGGTACTGTGCTTTCTTAGCACAGGAGGCACTGAAATAGAATTCCAAGAACTCAAACATCAACAAAAATAACAGATAAAGGAAAGAGGGTCCATAATTTTTAAAAATGTATATGACACAGAAATTAGGTTTTTTTTTTTTTTAAAGATTTTATTTATTTATTTGTCAGAGAGAGAGAGAGAGAGAGAGAGAGCATAAGCAGATAGAGTGGCAGGCAGAGGCAGAGGGAGAAGCAGGCTCCCTGCTGAGCAAGGAGCCCGATGTGGGACTCGATCCCAGGACGCTGGGATCATGACCCGAGCTGAAGGCAGAGGCTTAACCCACTGAGCCACCCAGGTGTCCCAGAAATTAGGGTTCTTGATTCTTGAGATCTAAATAAAATTAACTCAGACTCTCAATTCATTATACGTAGGAGTCCAGAAATCTCTCCAAAATTCCTACAGTTTCCTAGAGGGCTTATATCCCCAAAGTGGTATCTTTTCCTGAATTCTTCTATCTAATCTGTTCAGGTTATGAACTAATCTGCACACTTATGAACTATTCACTGCACACATGAATAGTGCTTATGTCACATTTTCTCTGCCAAGTCATGAAACAAGAGTCTACACCTCAATTTCCACATTTATATAAAGGTGCCAGTGTGTATATATTTTGAAGACTTCTTCATATTACAGCATACGTGGAACCTCAAATTAAATAGTTGATAGCTCTATCCAAAATATCTTTAGTTTACCACTTGGCTAAGGCAGATATTTTTCACTCATGCCTTACCCAATGGACTGCTTCAGTCTTACATCACTCTATTTTTCCTTTCCTTTATCTCAAAGCTCCACTTCATCCATTCTTTCTGGGATTACCTTGGGAATTTGTATCACTTCTCACTCTTTTTTTTTACAGAGTAATTTAGTTCTCTACAGCATACTTCAAGCTAGCACCAGGCCCTTCTTCCCATATCCAAACCCGTCGCGGCAGTCAGCGTACCAAAATCCTTTATTTTATATAACTCATCTTTATTAGCAGACAGTGGTTATTTTATTCTCCATTATAAGTGAACATAGAAAACCTCTTCTAGGTATTTTGTAGCAATATATGGTCATAATCCAAGCAGAGATTAACTCCATTTAAACTCTATTTCTCCGATAATTTTTGTTCATAAAAACTCTACAAAGATAATGCAAATTTTAAAAAACTTTACGTGAATCTAGCAATACTGTATTTATTAAGCATGTTCATATTTTGTCATCATCTCTGCTATATCTGGATCTAAAGAAGCATTCGATTTGAGATAAATGCGTTTACCATTTCTAGTCACTGGTCTGATGGAAAAAAATTAAAAGATCCCTCTAAGGGCTAACCAAGTCCAAATTATAAGAGCTAAAAAACAATAGGAAAAGTAAGCAATATGGCTGAATCATAGATAATGAGAGGAAGGATAAAAGAAGGCTGGTCCAAAAAATGTAATGGGGGTACAGGAAAGATTTCCTATCACCAGCCAGCCTCCAAACATGCTTTTGGGTTAACCATAAGAATACTGCATTTGGTTCACAGAACAAGTCGAACTGGACAAAAAGGAAGTTTGACCCACATGGTCCCACAGAACATTTAGGTTTCTGGTCTCCTTACCAGTGGAAGACATCCACCTTGCTTAGGTTTCTGAGTATGTGCAGGACAAAATGTAGAAAGTTGCAGATGATATGAGCAAATTTTCAAGGTTAAACCCTGACTAGAAGCTAATAATACTGGGGGAAAGATTATGCCTAAAGGAGTTGTAACTTTTCACTTTTGTACAAACTGATTAAATGTAGTCAGGATGCATGACGACTGCTTCAGTTCACATACATGCAGATCACCTGTGACCAAAAACAATCCTGAAACCAAACATGAAAAATGATAAAGTGCCCTGTATTAGTCAGTATTCTCCAGAGAAAGAGAACCAATAGAACAATATATCAAAAGAATTATTATAAGGAATTGACTCATGCAATTATGGAGGCTGGCAATTCCCAAGGTCTACAGTGTAAGTTGGCAAGTTGGAGACCCAGAAGAGGTGATGGTATAGTTCCAATCTAAAAGCCACGAGAGCCCTAGGAAGAGCCAGTGTATCAGTCCAAGTCTGAAGGCAAGAAAAAAGTTGATATCCCAGTTCAAAGGCCATCAGGAAAAAAATTCTCTTTGACTCAATGGAGGCTCAACTTTTTTTTCCTGTACAGACCTTCAGCTAACTAAATGAGGCCAATCCAGATTAGCAAGGGCAATGTGCTTACTCAGTCTACCAATGGAAATGTTAATTTTATCCAAAAACACCTTCACAAAAAGATTTAAAATGTATGGCCAAGTGTCTACTTGTCCTGTGGTCTAACCAAGTTGACAGAGAAAATTAACCATCACTTTCCTCTTTCTCAACTCTTCTCACAGCAGAGTTACCTTAAGAAATCTTTAAGTGTTTCAAACTCAAATTTTTTACATTTTAACATCATCTTTTATGAAACAAAAGAACCTACGTCTTTTAATTACTTTGCTGACACATTTCTAAAATAAGATATTGCATGTATTTATTCAAATTGAGTCAATCAAAAACTGACAAAACAAGGTGAGCAATGACATGTCATCCACAAAAATACAAAAATTTTTAAAAGACTAAGTTTTACTGAGGCAGACTTTTTTGATAGACTGATTTTACTCACATTTTTCTGTAAGATCTGTTTTTTTCTCCAAATATTTCATAGAAATTTGTCATAAACTTTCTCATATATTATATTAACCACAGTTTATTGAACCTTACTATATGCCAAGCACCTTGCAAAGCGTTTAGGGGTGGGGGGAGCTTTGAGGAAGATACTATTATTATACCCATTTGTCAGATGAGAAAGCAGAGGCTCAGGGAAGTTATTTACTAGAAGTCACAAGCTAATAAACTACAGGGTCAAGACTCAAGCGCAAGCTTATTGTTTTGAAATCCAGCACTCTAAAGCACTATACTGCTCAACAACACAGTTAGGGGGGCACCTGGGTGGCTCAGTGGGTTAAAGCCTCTGCCTTCGGCTCAGGTCATGATCCCAGGGTCCTGGGATCCAGCCCCACATTGGGCTTTCTGCTCAGTGGGGAGCCTGCTTCCTCCTCTCTCTCTGCCTGCCTCTCTGCCTACTTGTGATCTCTGTCTATCAAATAAATAAATAAAATCTTTAAAATATAAAATCAAAATTTAAAAAAATAAAAAATAAAACAAACAAACAAAAAAAACAAAAAACCAACACAGTTAGGAATTTGCCGAGTTAACTGGGAAAGTCGGATCTTTCCAGACAAATAGTGTGAAGTCTCAGAGTACAGAAAAGTCCTGGCTTGTCCAAGATGCCAAGACATCCAGCATCATTCCCTACTTCCAGCTTGTTATATATTTTTAGTTAGTCACTCTACATTGTCTTGGTTTCCAATTATTTAAACCAAGGTGTCCTTGGTCCTTGGTGTCAACTAATACACTCAAAATACCACAAAGCTATTACCTAAAACCACATATTCCTGGCCATTCTCAGATTTTTTTCTGTTACACTTATTCCTTCTTATGTCCTCAGCTTAACTTGAGAGTTAGTGTTAGAGCTTGCTATGTAAAACAGATAATTCTACTTACTGCTTAATTGTATTTAATTTTGCAACGAATAACATCACTTGGTCCCTCTCATGTAGGTATTCCCAAAGAGTAATTTTCAGAGAGGAAAATACTTTACTTTTCCTGAAATAGCAGCATTCTCCTTTTGAAGACAATGCAAACCATATAATTGATTCTGGGTTTGTTTTTTGGTTTTGGGTTTTGGGATTTTTTTGCTTTGGCAACTAGAAAGGTCAGAGACATACCTATAATTCTATCATAATAATTATTCTTGCTTCCCTTCAATCCTGCTATATCTCGTCTTTATTCTCCAATTCTAGTTTTTAAATTTTCTTATTTTTATAATAATTCTATTTCTGATTGATATTCTTAAGAATCACTTCAGATCCTTTGTGTAGCAAAGCAGGGAATAAATGAATGACTATATGAGAGAATAAATCAATGAATAAATGAACAAACAAATAAGCAAGTCACTTCCCTAGCTCTGCATTTGCCAGAAAATTTATGGAAATTGGTTGATGACCTTGAGTATCTTTATCTGTTCTTATTTATTATCTAGTCAAAAATTTTAAAAAGTAAAGAAAAGCTAAGACAAGTTACTTCCAAATGTGTAGATAGAATTTCTATATTATCAAAGCTGTTACAGAGCTAAGAAACCAATAAAAGAAAATTGGTAAAACCAGACTAAGGTAGTCCACTAACTAAGGTATTCTGAAGGACAATGGCATAAAATTTAATTGATAAGCTATTTAGACCTGTTTTGGGGTTTAATTAAATTATTCCTGAGTATATGGGGCATATACTATCTCAATTAAATTCAGCTGAGTGGTTTGAATTAAGTAATCCAAAGCCTACAATTGCTCTGCTTCTCTAAGACAGAACTAAGCATCTCTTGATGCTACAACATGCTGCAATTATCCACGTCTTTTCAAAAGTGACAGAAACTTACCAAAATGTGCCCTTTTGTCTGCATTAATTATCATTTTTTGGAACACCGTATTTTCCTTTATGAGTTTAATATTTAAAATGAAACTTGAGGGGCGCCTGGGTGGCTGAGTGGGTTAAAGCCTCTGCCTTCAGCTCAGGTCATGATCCCAGGGTCCTGGGATCGAGCCCCACATCGGGCTCTCTGCTTAGCGGGGAGCCTGCTTCCTCCTCTCTCTGACTGCCTCTCTGCCTACTTGTAATCTCTGTCAAATAAATAAATAAAAATAAATTTAAAAAAATGAAACTTGATACTCATTTTTTAAAATGTGACTTAAGTAAAGGAGGATTTGCAGGACATAAGCTATATATAGATCAAACATCCTTCTCACATAGTAAAAATTGTTAATATCTCCATTGTAATTTCCTTTTTTTTAATAACCTTTGCTGGGCTCTGCCTACAAAGATACTAATATGGAAGCATGAGAAGCAGTTAACATGACAATAAAGGTGGCTGCTTCAAAAACTCAGAGGTGTCAACTAAGGTTCAGTTTTCTCACATAGATAGGTAAGTGTCTCTCCACACACTACAAGATGCATGGGACTTACAATGGAGGGGGGGCACTAAAACATTTAAATCTTCACTCTCTAAAACAGTATTTATTATTTATTTATATTTTAATTAATTAAAATACTAATTTTGAGATGTGTTTATATTTTCATTCTTTTTGACACAAAGGTCTAAGACTGAAGTCAATGTTAGAGTGAAAAAGTTCTATATTATAGCTACTTCCAGTGATGAATATCTCGCTGCCCATTACATAGCTATTATGTGTCAGTATGCTAAGTGCTTCCTTGAATCTGTTGTATGAAATATGCTTTAGTTGAGCAGTATTTCTTTAGTCAAATACAGTGTGCAAATGTATTCTTTCTCTTTAGCTTTTGACAGCTTAATTGCAACACTGTCAGAAAGATCACAGCAAAAAATCTATTCATTTCTCATCATTCTCACTCAAATATGTCTTGCAGTAGTGTGTTTGAATTTGTTAAGTAGGAGAAAGATTATGTAAAATGTATACTCCTATAGTATGAATGAGTAACATGTATAACATTTGTTTTTATTAAAGTCAAACATAAGCAATGTGTGGACGGAATAAAACATTTAAACTCTCATAAATACTGAGAGTACTGAAATGATTAACAAAATACTCATTGTTAAGTCAGATAGTCAGATGGCAACATATATCCCTCCCCAAAATGAATTCTGAATAGTATATGCTTCATCTCCATTTACTTCTCAAAAATAACTTTCTATTGAGTGTAACTTCTGACAAAAATTCAAATCATTATTTAAAGTCAAATTGAACTTATAAAATACATGAAATACTAGATAACTTTGGTCATACAGAAATTCCTTAGACCTCCTTTAACTTACTATTGTTTTATTATCTCTTCACTTCAAATAGGTCACCAGGAAGTGGTTATGCCTCCTTAAGCTGGATCAGTTTAGCAGCTGGGAAGATATTATAACAAATGGCAAATATAAGGGAGGATGTAGCAACATTATCTGCCCCATTAATCTACCCAACGTCATTGTTAAATAGAATAGCCTTTCATTTCCTCCATCAAGATCTTATTTAATAAATCATGTCATCTATGGCCCATATCATCTTAGACCATTTTAGTCAGATCTTATAGACAGATTCAGAATGACAGCAATACTATCTATCAGTGAGAATGGGGTTTAGCTGCATGTAACAGAAATAAAAGAATCCAGCATTAATACTGGCCAACTGAATATGAGATTATTTTCTCTCAGGTAAAAGAAGTCCTGAAACAGAGTCTGCAGCTAATATTGCTGTTTCTTATTCATTAGTGGTTTTTTCTATTCAGCCATCTCAAGTGCATGACTTTTATCCTCAAGTTTACCTCATGTCCCCAACAACCAACCCATGGATATTGGAATAATAGTCATCACTTAAGTATTCCCGGAAGAAAGCAGCAGGAAAAGAGGCCACAAAGGAAAAAAAAAATTCAATATAGTTTCTATAACTCTTGAATTTTTGGAATTTATATTTTGTGTGTGTGTTCTACAATTTAAGTCATTATTTAAACTATATAAAATAATTATAATTGTTCCATTGCCACCTGAAAATGGTCATATCTGCTATCTTTTGTTGTGGAGGAAATTTTCTGTCATTCAAAGTTGTTCTAGCTGGACTAAGAGTTAAATTGACATGAGACAGATTAGTAGGAAAAAAATAAAATTTAATTTTGTATGTATGAAAAATCCACACAGACATTAAATTCCAAAGACAATCAGGCAAAATGAGGTATATATGTCATCCTAAAATAAGGAGAAGTGGGTAGAGGTCTGGGAGTTCAAAGGGAAAGAATGCAACTTACAGGAAGATGAAAAGAGCAAATGTTTGATAAACAAATATTTGCTGGGCCATTTAGTAACAATAGCACAGAGAGGACTTTGATCAAACAGGCCTTGCTGGGTTCCTCATGTCTACCATATGTAGTCCATATTATAATGTACTTAAGTATGATGATAATTCTCTACAGGAGGAGGTTCTCTATCTAGATTCTTATGGAGAGGAGGTTGAAGTTTCTTCCAAAGTCTTTCTTGGGTCTTGATTGCTTTCAGCTCACATAATCTGCATGCCACGTCTTTGGGCAGTTTGTCCTTATTTCCTAGCTATAATTTAGAAAAAATTATTCTTCACAGGCTTCAAATAAACCTTATCATTTAGTTCCTCTGTTTTCTATAATTATTTTTTATTATTTTTAGAGCCTGAAAAAGTATTCCATATACTTGCATTCTGAAAATATTTTCCTATATCTCTGACATTTTTTCATATATTTGAGTGTGATTCTCTTCAGTGATTATTTGTAGCCCCTTCTGTGAAGTACTGAGCCTTCCTATATCTCCATTTCCTTATCTACAGACTAATGAATGTATTACTATCTATCTCTTAACAGTGTTGTAAGAAATACATATATATATTTGAAATATTTAGCAGAATGCTTGTCACATATTAAATGCTAAATTAGCTACCCATCATTTCCATCATAAATAAATAGTAAATAAAATATGGCATGATTTTTAAGCAATTGATGGGATGTAATTTAAAAATTTCATAGACCTTCATGTTAGAAACATTCTCTCCTTCAAGTAGGCAAGTAACAGTAACATTAACTCTTCTGAGCAGAAAATTCAAGAAAATATAAACATTCTAAAGGCATAGATTTTTGCTTATTCTGTTTAATATTATATCTCTAGTGCCTGAAACAGTACCTGACATATAGTAGGCACTCATTAAATATTGAATAAATACTATAGGCTTTTTGATCTGGCTGCAAACCATATCTGATGTCGAATAAAATAAATTGTTTATCAGTTTTCAACATCTAATAACCTGTGGGCATAGTGAGAACCCTCGGTTAGGGTTGCAGAGCAGAATATGAATATTGGGAGCCTTTGCAATATGAAAGTGAAAGTATAACTACCAGAAGGTAAAAACAGAAGGAAAATGTCCTGAAACACAGATTTGATAATTCTCATTTTATATTGAAATGAGGCATGATACTGGGAAATGTTGATTAAACACAAAATAGGGTACATTTATTATTTAAAATAACAGAAGTAGCCAAAAGAAAAACCCAAATAGTAATATAATAAACATTTAAGGGGGGAAAGGGAGATCATGTAGGTGAGATACATTCTCCTTTTCATAGCAGGAAGTTAATAAAGATTGTCTAGAGTTGAAAAATAAATAGATATATGAGCATAATGTTTCAATTTAGCATTTGGGGCTGTTATATGACTAAGTACACAGGAGTTCGTTATCATATGTTATGATCTATATGGGTTTTGTAGGTGTCAGAACAATGTATTGAAAAAAGGTAATGGAGACTGCCATTCATTATCACTCGTTTTTGATGTCACTTAAACTCTCTGCCATTTCTTCTAGGATGTTTTTATACTGACCTGGGAAAACGGCCTGAGTTTCAAAGGCTTCCACTGGGCTTCTCCTATTACAACAGCTCTTACTCTGCAGGTTAAGAAACCAATGTGAGCATTTTGTCAATTTCTAAGTATGTCTATTGCAATTATATGTTTAGGGATTATGGAAATGACCACTGGGTATGTTTGTGGACCTCTTAGACACACTGTGAGATGTGTCTCATTTGTTATCTGGACCCCCCAAAAGTCTTTATTCTAACAGAGGGGTCATAATGGTAATTCATTTTCCATGCCTCTGCATTAATTTGTCCACATGGTCTCTAATAATTCACCAGCAGGCACTGGCAAGATAACTGATCCTGATCATTGTGACCAAAGGCTGCTACTACATACAGGGTTAGGTAGGAAAATATTTAGTCCTAAAATAATTTATTGGGTCCTCACATTACTTATTTTACAGTTTCAACTATACCTCAGTGATTTCAATAAACATAGACTAACAATTTGTTGAAGCACAACAAAATCCTCAGAAATGAGGGTTTGTAATACAAAACAAGGTCAGCCATCTAGGCCTACAGAAATAATAGAATGAAGAGGAAGAAAAACCCTCTTGCCCTGGAGGTTATATTATTTCATCTCACCGTAAATACACCTGAAGTGCAAAAGTCTGGTCCCTTGTCTTAATGTAGGATGTCCTCCAGAGCTCCCCACTGACTCAGGCTGAAGTTAGTCTCCAGCTGAGCCAATCCTTTGATTAGCTCCTTTTTTCATGTTATATCCCTAATATTAAGCATTCCTCACTCTCTCTCTCTTGAGAGCACTTCTCAAAAACCACATGCCCCTGATTCACCATCTTTAGATTATCTTCTAGGGATTCTGATCTAAAATGAACATTTTCTTGCCTCTTGTTTAGAGATTTTTTTTTTTTTTTTTTTTTCTGTTCAGGAAGGAAAGTCAGGATACTATAAACTAAATCTTAGATGTAAGTCTATTTGTTTCACCATTAAGGTTTAGTTTTTTTTTTCCTCTGTTTTTATTCTGAAAAGTTGGGAGAGACTATATACACAATATATGTGTAAATACTGATACCAATTTATAGTTAAATACATTTTAGTGCAGCTACATAATGGACTATAGATCAAATGCTACTTTCTTCATAAACAGTGTTAATGACACAGTTCAACCCCCCCATTTACATTCTTACGTAAAAATGTAAAAAATATACATAGAGAATAAAATCTATAAAATTTTGGGATCAACATTTTTAAAATGTGAACAGAAATAATAATGGCTGTTCAGATAATGGACAAGATCTGTTTCCTACATTTTCTAAATCACAGTATATATTTTTATTATAAATAACTGATTTTAGAAATAATTCTGGCTTACTTTTCTGCATATTTTATATATTCTATGTTCAGATCTTTTGACCAGTTCTTCTGCAACTTTTTAATACAGAAAAGCAATTCAAAATTTTTGCCATACATATAATGTTATTTCTTAAGGTTATAATTTTTTATAGAATGTGTAGAACTTTACAAACAGGAGTTATTATTTTCACCTCTTTTGCCTATCTTTCCTTATTATATTTTAATATATTTTCAGCCTTATTAATATTTTAATAATATATTTTAAACTTACAACAACTCGTCCTTCTTGAATTTAGATTCTTTCACTCTCCTTTTGAGTACTGAATTCCTACTCATTCACAATTAGCATCTCAAATGTCACCTTCTCTGAGGACTTCCTTTCACTCAAGTCACAGTAGTTAAGTACTCTATCTTCCATAACACTACAAGTCTTTGAACAAACCTCTTCTGTAGCATTTATAAATTACATAATCACTAAATATTATTGTGCTTATCTTTGCCATAGCAGCCATTCTCCAAAATGCCCATGTGAATTCTTTCCTTCTATTATCAAGTCTCTATGTAGTCCTTTCCAACACTGAGTAGAAGTGACCTATGTGACCAATAGAATATTGCAAAAATAATAGAGGGAGGCTTTGAGACTAGGTTATAAAAGATACTGTAGCTTCCACCTTACTCTTCTCCATCACTTGCTTGTGGGAAGCCAGCTTCATTTTATGAAGACAATCAGTTGTACAGAGAAGACCATATGGCAATAAACTAAGGTCCTCTGCTGCCAATCAATGTGATTTCCACCCATATGAGTGGCCCTAATTGGATAGAAGTGTATTCTGCACCATTAGTCAAACCTTCAGATGACTGTCGCACTGACCAATGTCTTGACTGCAGCCTCATGAGAATCCCTGAGCTAGAACAGCCACTCCCAAATTCCTAACCCAAAAGAAGTACCCACTGTTGTTATGTTTTCAGGTAATTTGCTATGCAACAATGGAAAATTAATACAGATTTTTGTACCTAGACATAGGCTCCTGCTACAAGAAAAACTTAAAATGTGGGAATGGCTTTGGAATCAGTGAGTGGAAGAAATGTGAAGAAATTATTAGGACATATTTGATAGACTTTAAGGAGGCTATGGGTATGGGCTTAAAGCAATGTGAGGAAAAGTTACTGAATACTGGAGGAAAGATTTTTGCTATGGTAAGAAGTTTAGGAAGACCATCACATCCTGTAATAGAAATGTGCCCAAATAAGTGAGATGATCTAGATAAGTAGATTTCCAGGTAGAGTGTTTTTGGTGTCACCTGGTTTCTTCTTGCTGCTTATAGTAAAATGTGAAAGGAGAGCAATAAGATGAAAAAAGGGCTGTTAAACACAAAGAAGCAAGGGCTTACTGGTTATAAAATTTCCCAGTCTTTCCGGGTGGCAAATGATGGTAAGTTTAAAAATGGTTTCCAGGAAAAGATCAAAATCAAATACTGCCAGTAAAATTCAGCCTTCGTTGAACTGTGATATAAGCCAGAAATAAATATTTGTCACGTTCAACCCCTGAAATTTGGGCTTTTAATCATTACTGCAAAATAGCATAGTGTAATCTAACCAATATAATGGAAAAAAGCCAGCAATACAGCTTAGAAGGGAATAGACCATATCTGAGGGTCTCTAACAAAGCAGTGTGTCAGGGTTATCTTCAAACATGTTGCTAAAATTCTCATATCTGCTTCTCTTCCCTATCCCCATCTTTAAAGAATTTCTTTTTTATGTAAGTGGTCCATAGTGAACAGAATAGCAAGGAATGGTTAACTGTACATGAAAGAACAAGGAAGTAATTGGACAATGAGAGTGATATTATATCTTAAATTACTGAAATAATTCTTATTTATTTATTTATTTGGAGAAGGAGGTAGCAGAGCAAGAGGGAGAGAGAGAATCTGAAGCAGGCTTCACGTCCAGAGCAGATCCCTATCTCATTACCCTGACATCATGACCTGAGCTGAAATCAAAACTCAGAACAGTGAAATGACTGAGCCACCCAAGAGACACAAATTACTCAAATTTTTCCTGACATTACTCTACAACATAGAGGCATGTACCTACTTATTAAAGGAAGCTAGTTTTGTGTGCTTTGAAGCCAGGCCATGTCAGTAGAAATCCTACCCTGTCAGATAATTTTTCCTCACCTTTCTGTGGCTCTGAGAAGTTGCACCTACCTCCTGAGCTTGCCGTAACATTTACACCCATTTATACATAAAAAAAATGCTTAGAATAGAGCCTGTTATGATAGCCTGAGACAAAGGTTTTTCTACATACAAAAAGTCTCAAAGGCTTGAGATCTTAAAGATTAAGAACATAGATGCAGGAGGTTTGAATCCCAGCTCTACTTACGTACTCTGAGATCTTTCATTTCATTTTTCCATGCCTCAATATCCTCATTTGTGAAATGGATATAATAGGAGTTCTTACCTCTTAGGTTTGTGGGAGAATCGAGTTAGTATTTGTGGATTAAATGAGCTGATTTGTGATCAAATAAATTAGTTTGTAATTTAATGAGTCAGTATTTTAGAGGTGCCTGGATCACAGCATCATAAACCTAATTTTAAATAAATTTAAAAGCATCATGTAAGTAAGGCCTCATGAAGATTGTAGATTTTCATAATTAATGTAGCTCCTATTCTTTACCTCTTTATCTCTGTTTGGCTTGACAATAAGACATATTAAAGAATTCTGGGGTTTTTTTTTCCTCTGCAATGTCTATTAGGTTATAATAATTTTTTCCTCAATTGAAGCATATATCAATGGAAGTTAAACACTTTTCTTGTTAGTCACCTGGAAGTTTTTGACAGATGGTTGATTGGCATCTGAGTGATTTTTATGACACAGTTTTTTATGACACACCAATCAGTCACTAAAACCTCTCCTAGCTTTGAAAATTCTATGTTCTATTCTGAGAGATTTGGCAATTTCTTCTGTATTTAAATTACTTGGCTTGTGACAGGTAATCTTCTGTACACAATGTAACTTTACATTTCAATGCTGCATCACAATGCAATCTTTTCAAAGACATTTTAACCAAAAATTAGGAATCCAGAATTAACTTAAAATTCAATTGCCCATGGAATTATCAATGTAAGTATCTCTATCGAGGTGACAATCAAAAGAACATCTATAAAAAGCAAAGTTCTCACAAGCAAAGGCAATGAAAACTTACTCCTTGCCCTGTTGGCCAGCAAGTTACTTTAACTTTTCTAAGATACATCCCAATTTCAGAAAGAAGGTAGAGAAAAATGTACAATTTGGAAGATAGGGAAAGAATGAATTATTGAATGCCTTGCACAGACTCTAGGCTACATATTTTAAACATTTTATCTCTATTCTTAATAAAAGACTGCAATTTTTATTTTTCTTTTTAGCCAGGTGAGAAAAAGTATAACCTCAAAACAATTAAACTAGCCCATAGTCACATAATGAGACACTCATATATACCTAAAATATGGCAGAAGTGGGAGTTGAAGCCAGGCATGTCAAAGCACAAAGACTACTCCATTATATTACTTTACCTATCAAAGTAATACATACTATTATATAGTGATTAATACATTATATAAAATCTTCTAATTTTCCATAACAGAAGTGACAACTATGACCTTAACTAGAAAATCAAATTTATTGAAATTAAAGCATTTTAGTAATCTAAACAAATATTCCCCATATCTCTTCCTTAAATCCATCATCCTTACATTCCCATGGAATAATTTATTTTTGATCTATTTTATATTGTATCTTGGTTGCTCATGATTGGAGCTAGTTTTGTCTACCTCTACAAAAACATTCTTGGATAAAATCTTATTGTGCTAATATTTTTACATCCTCTCTTTCCCATTTCTAAGGTATCACTGTTGTTATTCTTGTTTATTTTTGTTCCCATGTCAACATTTTTAGAGTTTCATATTTTTACTACATTTTAATTGCCACACAGAAGCGGTCTTAGGCAAGCATCAAAGATCACATCTATGGGGAAAGTATAGTGAGTCTTTCTTGACCTGCTGTCTATTTTCATAACTTTAAACCTATCTACAAAATTACTCTGTTGTTCTTTGATTTTGCTCTTTTTGTCTCAATCTCTTCACTGTTGGTTTTTCAGTACATAATTTAATTGATCTTATAAAGAAGAATCTCAATTTTTGCTCTTCAAAACCTCACATTTTTGCCCTTTTCTTGAGAACTTTCTTTATTTGCTATTTTTTTAAAGATTTTATTTATTTATTTGACAGAAATCACAAGTAGCCAGAGAGGCAGGCAGAGACAGAAAGAGGGAAGCAGGCTCCCTGCTGAGCAGAGACCCTGACATGGGGCTTGATCCCAGGACACTGAGATCATGACCTGAGCAGAAGGCAGAGGCTTAACCCACTGAGCCACCCAGGTGCTCCTATTTTGCTATTTTTAAGGTCTCTTTCCTTAAGTCACTTTCTGACCTCTTGAAAAGGAAATAAGACTTCCTTCTTATAATTAAATTGACCTATATTTCATTTTTACCTGTTCCCACAAGAATTTTCTTATCTTTCATATATTCTGTATAATTAATGATTTTACTATTTCCAGAGCATTTAAAAATACAGTGCATACCACAATGTACACTCATGTATGTATCTTGATCCTACTGTCCTATTTCTTTATGTCTCTCAGCTAAACAATTCACTTATAAAGTTAAACATACTTAGTATTCTATTCTTTAAAATATATTGTAACTGCTATGTTTCAGAGGTTTCTTACTGTTACTTGAATCTGTTATTCCAAAATAGAGCCAAATTTCCCAGCCCAGAAAGACTCTAAATTCTCAATTTTGCCTTTCCATTCCTCTTTGCAGACACTATATGTTAATAGTTACAGATTTGACCCATTCCATTCCTTAGTTCATCTCCTTGATTATACATCTACAACCCAGGACTCATGTATTTTGAACATCTATACTACACGAACGAAGCAGTTTTTGAAGTATTAACTTAATAAATACATACTAATTACCAACAATTCTAAGCCCTGTGTTGTGTGCTGACCATATGGTAAAAGTGCATTCTTGTATATTAGCTCATGTCAATGCCCTCTAGCTAAAGAGTACCAGGAACCAATTCCTGACACCTACAGACACATGGAGTCGGCCACTTGGGTAAGCAACCCACACTCAGAGGAGATGGCAGCATGTTTCTGCTTCCCATCAGTCTTTTTTTTAAGATCTTGCCTTTTCTTTTTGTCAGTCACAAAAGTATTCCAGGCATGTATTTAGGTAGAGGTTACCAGCACATTTTTTTTCTTTTCCCCTTCCTTGAAAAAGGAGCAGATATAGCTCTCTCCTTTATGATAAACCATATCCTCATTTATCACAAGACCTCTTTTACACAGGAAACTCTGTTGTCTTTCTTCTCTATATACATACAAGTGTTTTCCTGATTATACATTTCACTAGATGAATTTCAGAGTCACATCTGTAGCATGTCTACACAAACTCCCTCTTTGTCTCCAAAAGAAAGAAATAAAAGAACCTCATATAGTGTTAGGTTATTAAGTCCTTGTGGTTTAGAAATGATTTAAAAGAAAACCCCTGAGCTATTGTTAACAGTGTTGTAGAATCCATATTATTCCAGTGCAGGAGAAGAGAAGTGAGGTAGTTGGCTATAGAAAAAGAACTCTGGACTTACCGTATCTAGAGCCCCACAGCACCTCCTGCTGATTTTTCATTTTATTTCCATTTATTTGGTACCTACACCATTATCTTATTCTCTCTTCCCATCTCTTATTTTTATCAGAAGCTGAGAAAGTCTCTGTAGCAACCGGAATTCTAGTTTTCATAATATTAAGGTATGCTGGAACATAAAATATGTATATACTACACTATGGAAACTCACCTTAAAATATGTATATACTAAGCTCTCAAATAATAGGACTTTGGACAGTCACCTAAAAAAAATGAATTGGAAAAGTTGATTATCTGATACATTTTCCAAATCCTAGATCAAAGGACCACCTTTGCCACCTCAGTTACACGCAGTCTATGCTATCAGTATTCTAGAAGCTTCACATTATTGCCTTTTCATAATCAATGGTCTCTATAGAAGAAGTATTCAACACCTGCTGTCATGACAGTGCAAGTACTTTGTGACAGCACTATACTTCATTCGCTTTGTCCTGACTGCTAGAGCAGGCACAGAATTTCAGGGTCTGAAACCTCAGATGGGGGAAGTGCTAAGAGAGGCCTGAGGCCTGTAAGGCAACCACCGATTTTTAGATTATAGATTACATGAAATATTAACTCAACTCACATGTGTTATTTGTAAAAATAAGAATTTTAGCAGTCCTTGGAGGGTGACTGAAATGCAGCTTTCATATGCATTCCATGCCTTTACTTTGGGCACCTATTTTGTAGCAATTAACCAAATTAAAAAGTCATGAAATCATATTCCATAAGTTCTAAACTCTACTGTGTTCTTGCTGACTATAATCTTAGAGATGGGCGGGGGGGAATCAAGTTGCATTCCCACCAGGCTGACCCTCCTGGAGCTTACTGCAAAGACACAGAGAAGTCTACAGACTACTGCTCAAATACCAAGTGTGTAGATATCTTGGATGTTACCACCTGAAAGATATGTGAACATTTGGCATTTGACTGTCTATGATGACAGGGAAAGACATTTCCTCTACACTATTTGATATATGTCAGGTGCCTGAGAATGAAGAAAAAGCACTGAGATATTTGCAAGATAGAGTCCCATTACAGAATATTTTATGCTTAGTGCCAAGTTGGGAATAAGGAAGTCTGGAAAGTGTATACAGTAAACAATGACAAGATGTTCTTAAGCTTCTGTAATGCCAAAGGGAGAGATAATGGTAATTTAATGGATGACTTAAATCAAGGACAGCAAGATAATAAACCTGTAGGCAAGAAAGAGAATGTCCTTCCTTTTAGCTTTCTACTATGCCAGTTCTGTGCTTTACTCTTTCTCCTGAAACCAGTGGCAGTATTCTTGAGTAAAGACCCATGCTATGGTGCCTCTCCAGCTTGCTGTATTCCTCATTCTTTCCAACCAAACTCTTCCTACCTTTCAACATTGATAAATACAATGACTGACTTCCCTATGGTTCAGCTTGCTGCTGACTGGAAAGTGTGGGTAATGCCAATCCTGAGATCTGGATCTATAATACTTTATTCCCAACTCAAAGGTACTGTAAAAGTGTGCTCAAATCTGACATTCCAACCTCTTCTGGGCACAAGGACCTAGTCCGAATAGACTAGAGCCCCTTTGAATGTCATAATATCACAGACATAGCTGTTTGGTACTATATTGCCTTTACTTACACATTCAAACCTTTTTTTTTTTTTTTTTTTTGAGCTCATTTTTAGTATTCAGGTTGTAGAAATACTGTTGACAATCATTTTCCATTTTCTAAAAGAGGAGGCTATCCAAAATGGATCAAACTAATTACTGGATATGTAGTTAGGTATGGGGAAAATCTTAAGTATGTATCGTCTAAAAATATTTAAACTATTTAAAGAAAAAATATTATGAGAATTTTATAGGATACTAAAGGATGGGACAGTGCTTTTGATATGAACAATTTTCTCAATTTTCAGTAGTGTAAAACAATATGATCAAATGTTTAAATAAAATTATAAAAATCTGCTATCTACATTTCTGTGATTATACTGATAAAAGCAATTTGGCTCTGAAATTCTAAACCATCATAATCTCACTTATTTTGAGTCCTTTCACATTAATTAGGTTTTAATTGATAGAAAAACGACTTTGGTAGGAAATGTAAGCAGTATAAGGGCATACTCTGAAAACAATATCTTTTTCTCAACACAGATATCCACTTGCGTTCCCACCTCCCAGAATCAGTAACTACTGGGAAATTTCTTATGTGAATATATAGTTATATATTATGCAAATATACATGCCCAGTACTGTCCTGATTATCTGACATAGTCTGACATAGATTTATGCATCAAATCCTCATAGAGACCAATAAGTACTATAAAAAGAATAATAAGTACTAAATAATAATAATAAGTACTAAAATAAGGACTAAAAAAGTTCTAAAAAAAGAACCATACACATTTTGGTTCAGACAAGGAAATTGAGGTGCACAAAATTAAGAAACTCATTCATGGTCCTATGTTTCATAAGCAGTGGAACCATAATTATAGCACGGAAACCCAGTTCCAGATAACATACACTTAACCACAAAGCTCTACTACCTCTCTGTAGCCCTTGTCATTTCATGTTGGATACCATTACACATATCTCTTCATTTTACATTCAGCAAGTACAATAGATGAGTAACCAAATTAATTTTGCACATTTGCATGAGAATGCTTGCATATGTTTTTCAGAACCTGTTCTCTGTGTCTGCAAAGGTAAGTTAGGAATGCAAAAAAAAAAAATTCTTTTGTGTGTGATGTTAGACATTAAGCCTTTGTAAAGTTATATTTTATGCCATTTCTTAGAGAGAGAATATAATATTAGAATTGAATTTTTTTCTCTGTTAGTTTTCAGTTGTGCTTTTATCCCAACCCTACAGAGGTGCGCTTGCTCCTAAAAGCAAACAATAATCTCACTAGACACTATATGTTAACTAACTGGAATTTAAATAGAAATTAAAAAGGAAGAAAAAAAGAATCTTACTAGAAAACAAAGAGCACTGGGTGTTATGCTGAACTAATGAATCACTGGACGTTATATCAAAAAACAATGATGTACTATATCTTAGCTAATTGAATTTCAATTAAATAAATTTTAAAAAGAAAACAAAAAGTAGCAAACAATGTTATCGTCTATAATCAGTAAAGTTATTATATTTGCCTAAACATAAAAAAATAGGATAGAAAAAAGGAGAGGAATTTATTACAGTTATCAGTACATTAATATTCTCTTATTTTGAAATGGCATGGAAGTATAAAATAACAAGGAATATCCAAATAATTACAAATAGTTTAAAATTGAGAGAGAACATAGCATAACTCAGCAGGATTATCCTGTGAATATAGATAAGACACAATAAATACAATCATGACACAGGAAGTTGCACTGATATCAAAGATTATAGAAGTGATGATTAAATAAAGCTGAAAACAAAAGAAAGGATCCTCAGATGGCCCAGACTTCCCAAGCCTTAGGTACTCACAGGGCAAAAGAGCTTTAAACGTTCACACCTGTGTAGAGTAACTGAGGGCTAATTCTACCCAGTACAGGAGCTCATTGTGCCAGTCTCTTGGGTTCTCCAACCTGCTCCCATTCCAAAATGTTCTACACAACTCCCCAGCTTCTCCAAGATTCCAGAACCATGTCTCCCTGCTACCAAGTATAGTTTTCTGGTGAGAAGTAAGCCCATGACTTTCCTGAATTGTTACTGTGAGTGAAATCAAGGTCAATTTATGGGCAAATATCCTTCAGTAATCCAGAATTCAGATTTTACTGATCTATTCCCAATCCTTCTCTAATATTAAATTCCATACTCTCATAGTAACAATTCAGCCCATGGCACATAATTTACGTATCATAATTTACATAAATTTAAACAAATACTGCACTAACCAAAGAGAGGAAAAGATTATATCTGCCCAATAAAGCAAAGTGTATCACCTTCAACAAATGAATAATTTGGCTTTTTCAACCTTGTGGAGAATCACTCAGCAAGTAATGTACCCACATTTTCTGTTTGGTTTTGTTAGGGACAATTCTTCATGACATTTTTGCACATCTTATACGAGTTTGTAATCAGAAGTCTCCTGTAATAATACTGCCTCTGGGGCAGAGGACAGATTTGTTTCCTGATCAAGATAATTAAGGTAATGTCTCCTTCTGAGGGAAAATTGTGTGGGTTTGCTAGTAGGCCCCTTAAGAATCAGTGTTTCCTTCTGTTTCCTTCTTTCATTTTCCTTACCTATGGCACAAATACCCTGTGGGTGCAGCCTCCACCTGGGCCTGGATCTGCTTTTGCTCCCAAGGGGTTTGAGGAACAAGGCTAATGAATTCAAATATGAAAACCACCCTGCCTGCTGTGCCATTGGTAACAAAGTCCTTTGTCTCTGGCCCAGGAGTCTCTGTCCTCAGCCACCTTGTGTGAAACGGTAGCAGGCTAAATTGTTAGCCTGCAGAAGGAATAAAAACTCAGAACCTTCACAGTTCCTGATAGGCTTTTCTCTAAATCAATTAATATTTATCTTCTTTAAGTATCATAATGGACATTTTACAGGCAAAACAAGTTTTGATTTAATCACTGTTTTCTTTTTGATGTTCAATCTGTCACTATCTATCTTCTAGCAGTCACTTTACAGACTTGTATTTTTATCCCTTCAAACAATTATGAAAGCATCCTTATTTTTGACAATGATAAGATATTGTTGCCCTAGTTGAATATTCCTTTCTTAACTATAGAATCATCTGTTCTCTAAAAAGCTCTGATTCTATTTAAAGAAGAGTACTGAAGAGCAAAATCTATACAACAAAGTAGGTATGATGATGGTGCATAGCGCAAAAAAGAAAGAAAAGGAGAGAGGAAGGAAGGAAGGAAGGAAGGAAAGAAGGAAGGCTCATTCACTTCTTTATCCAAATCTCATGAATTCATGCTTGTAAAAATTTTTTTACACCTTGCTCTGAAATAAGGGTTTGTTAATTTAATTTTTTCTCTTCCCACTTGTCTTAATGCTATATATAGTCATGACACAGCATATATTCAAATTATATTAAGTCTGTCTCCACGACTTTCCATTTTCCTCTTCCTTTAAGGTCTTTGGACTGATTTCAAAGTGCACAGATCCAGGTCACACCTATATTGCTATCCATCACTAAGAGTGAAAGAAACTTTCAATTTTCCTAGGTCATCCAGAGTTCCATTTCAAAAAATAGAAAGCCTTTTGCTGAAAGAAAGAACAAACAAACAAAAATGAAACAAAGGAAGGAAGGAAGGAAGAAACTAACTATGTGCTTCTAAAATTCTCTTAATAGGTGGAAGAACAAATTCTAGGATGGGTTTCCCATAATAATTACTAGAATCACAAGACAGAACAGCTCTGTCCAGGGAACTACTCTTCAAGAACAGTAGGGAGCTAGGGAAAAGGGGAAACCATGATTCCCAACAGTTGCTTTCATAATCGCGCTACCTTAGCTGTGACCTAGAGCGCAGGAAGCTGCCGCTAGGGCTATTTTCTAATGGGAGAAATGGTCTGAACTAGAATAAGGCGATCAGAAAGGCATCAGCAGAACTGTTGGCTCCTATAATATGCTGCCTTAGCTGCAGTCTGGAAATCAAAAAGCCATTGCCACAGATGATGTCTCCAGAACAGTACAGCACCTGCTCAATCTCCAGTGGACATCTGTGGTGACACAGCCTCTCTACCTAATACAGTATACTGTTCCAAATTCAGTCTTCACACAAATGCATCTGATTGGCACAAACTAAACCACATCCAAAAACAGAGCAGGAAAGTATACATTTCAGCCTTTTAACATTCAAAAAGTGCAATAGAATGTAATTGGAAAGATGTTGGGTGAGTCACTCTGTGGTTTCCACCATGGTCCATTCTGGCAACATCAATAGGCATCATTCTTCCCAATAACTCTGAACAATAGCAATAGATCCTCTGCTTAAAAAACCTCTTACTCTCTTTTCAATTCAAATACAAATTCATCAGAGACTAACAAGTGGCAATCTGGCTCCCATTTAATTCTTTGAACTAGTTTTATTGTACCACCACTTCCCACAACTGCCCCATTTCTTTTTTCCAGCCATGCTAACCTCCTAGTAGCTCCTTTAATATGTCAGGCATACTCCCACCTCAGGGTCTTGTTGTTCCCCCTGCCTGGAATGTCTTCTCCTGATATTTGCATGCCTCCTTTCCCGATGCCTTTCAGCATATGGCACTTCAGAGGACACCAAATCAGTGAGCTCTTTCCTGATCAGTTTATTTAAATTGCATCTCCCTCACCTCCTTTAGAATTTCTAATCCTTTTCTACATTTAGCAGTATTCTAGCACAGTATACATGTCCCTTATTTACGGTGGTTATTATCTTCTCTCCCTATAGAGCCATGAGTGCAGAAATTATATTAGTTAACTGTGATATCTACAGTCCCCACAACTGCATCAGCCAAATAGTAAGTGCTCAGTAAAAAAATTTACAAATTAGTAAATAAAGGAATAAACAATAATCTCCTCCCACATAACATAATGTATCAACTCTCCCTTGTGTAAAGAAAATGGAAATATCCTCTCTTGTGAATCGCTACATCCTTCTCTGAGAGCTGTTCTTTGCTCCTCTGTGTATTTACCTCTTCTACTTCAATCACAATATTACCTTGATACTTTTTGAGTTTGTTATTAACTAAATAACAAATTTGACTACCACCAATGCGCATATATAAGATATGGGAAAAAATGAATAAAGGGAAACTGGTTAATACTAATAAAAACATAATAAATCAAGAAAAGTATGTATCTTGTGAAGTCTGTGTCTCTACAACTAGACAGAGACTGTAATGAGTATTTATAACTTCATTACTCTGTTCCTTACTTGATATTCCCTTTAGCCTCAGTCAGCACCTGTCTGATCAGCGTTTGTTACTTGATATATGATCCCACCCTTCATTCCTGAGGTATTCAACTCTTAAAGGTCTTACTCCCATGAGGTTGCTACAGCTTTCATTACATTTTACCACTACCCTACTTGCAGGTTCTGAGAGGACTGCCTGGATTTTTGACATACACATCTATATTTTTTATGTAGTAGCCATCCTCTATCCTCTTGATAATCAAGATTAATCACCCTCTCAATAGAGTTCAACATATTATTTTAATATTGAATTTGAGAAGAGACCAAAACCAGCAAGTGGCAACCTCAAATTCCCAGTTCAGCAAAATCTCTGTTGCTCCCTCTGATGAAAGTATTCTTCCCTTAGGAATTGAGACCGCTAAAACAAAAATGTGGGAAGCAAGTATTTTTCATATGCATAATTTGATGTAATAGTGAAAGGTGTCACTTTCACTTCCATCTCTTGATTCCCAGATCCATCTATTATGGTTTTAGAAGAACAAGTACCATATATTTGTCATAGATCACAGAACATATCATATTTCTGGAAGACTTTAACTTGGCAAAGCATTTTTTCAATAGACCTTAATGCCTTCAATAGGTTAATCCACCACTTTTTAAGATCATGATTGGTACATGGTAAGATGAATTCATATTATGGAAATCAGCCCATTATATTTCTTTTCTTTTTTCCTATGCAATGATTTCCTTAAAACACAAGTGAGACTATGTGAGATATCATAATGGTCAGTAAAACATTCATTAAATTCAACAATGATGTTGCTGGAAGAAACATGGCTGGCAGGATAAGCAAATCTGTATCATGACCCATCTTCCTCCATCACATGCTCATAGGGAATTTTCCTTGGACTGTCCACTGAGGAGAAGTGACAGTGCAAAAGAAATAGGTGTCTTGAAAATGTGAAAGAGTTTATCATGCAACTTATTTGTGCTTTCAGAACTACCAGGGCCCAATCTCATTTGTACTGCTACCACTTGACAATGGAAATTTGTTGGTATCTCCAATTCTGTAGCCTGACAAACTATATAAAATTTAGTTCATTTCAGGAAACTCAAGTCAGATGGTCATTTGGTATTCTCCAGCAGATATTCAAAGCAAGCCAAATCTGACTCACAAGAGCAAAATAGTTATTTGCCAAAGAAATCACAGCTTTGCTTCAAAATCTTAAAAGATTTTTCACTGATTCTCCACAGAAGTATGGTAGGAGCTCCATATAGCATTCCAATTAGTCATAGACACTTGGAGTACCATTAAATACGCTGACCTCTCAGAACAAAGGGATTGAGATTAATTTTTATGGGGTATATCTCTTATCCTCTGCTATATCAGTATCCTAACAAGTATTTAGGTACTACATTTGTTCTATTAATTAATTCCTACAAGCATGAGGCCATCAGTGTAGTGAAGCAGAGTAATGCCCTGGACTAGTCAGATGATTGAGTTTCCTCATGACTGAAGTATACTACAGACCTAGATCTGATGTAAACCTGAACCAAGAATGTAAAAGATAGACTGTTCCTGTTTGGTGAAAGCATGCTGTTCTGAAATTTGAAATTCTCAATTTATTGGTAGAGAGAAAAATAACATATTTTAATAGCTGCCTATTAGGTACCAGAATTGATGCTTACTTTCTCCAGTAATAAGACCATTATTGGGAACAGCAGTTGCCACTGGAGTTATCAGTCACTAAACTTAAAATAACCTACTGGATCTGCTAAACTAATAATTTAAATATGCATCTAATTACTACCTATATATAAATTACACAAACTGGAAAAATATACTTATGTTCTTATAAGTCAGGGTAATGGTTACCTTTACGAAGATAATGACTAGAAGGGAAAGAGGACACTTTTGATAAGCATATTTTAAAACTGCAATCTTCTCATCCCCCATCCCATTCTTTATGGCTCTTCTAATCCCTTTTCTCTGTTTCAGATACTGTGTTGTTATGTGAACTCACCCCACATATCCCAATGTAAGTTCTACAAGGGCAGGTATCTTTGTGTGTTTGAACTCAAATTATCCCAAAAACCTAGAAAATTCCTAGTCCATAATAAACACTGTATAAACCTTTGTTAAATAAATGCCTAATTTCATTTCTGTGAAAATGATATACTTTTCCCTATGGAATTTTCTTGTCATTTTTAATGTCCCCAATTTTGAAGTTTTTTTTTTTCTTTTTAATTCTATTTTGCTTCACACTCTGGTATGTCTTTCTTTAGTTCTAAAAAATGATTTAAAATTACTATTCAAATATTACCTCTCTTCCAAATTAGTGTTTTTATTTTGACAAACATATTTTTCATGTCTAATATTTCCAGGTAATTCTTCTTCATAAATAACTGTTCTTATTTTTTATTTGTTGTAGTTACCCTTATTTCTCAGATGATATATTATTGCTTTAGTCTACTTCATTGTGTCTGTTCCATTAGTAGTGCTTCCTTTGGCATGTTATTTCTTTGTTCTGTTTTTCTAATAGTACTTTTAAAGATCTCATCATTTTTTTTACTATGAGCTCATTTTTATTTCCTGGAGTTTAGTAAATGTCACTCCTTGGGATATCTATAGTTTTATACAAGTTTTTAGTGTGACTCTCTCTTGATCTGTCTTTTTATATGTTTCTCACAACTTTCAGGGTTTTATATGGGGAAAGAAGCCAGCAACCTATGTTTATTTCATTCTTTTCATGGGGACTAAAACGTTTCCTAAGCTATTTCTTAGCTACTTGTTTCTTGTTTCTACAGGTAACCAAGTACCCTCAAATAACCATCACCAAAATCAATAAATATTTTTTGTACTTGTCTCTGTATCAAACTGTGTGGGAATTTTCTTGGGTGTATATGCAAAACCAGTATGTTAACTTAATGTGTATATCTATACTGTATTCAGTTTGATTACATATTACCAGATTACTCTCTGATTTGGACCTCTACACTACCTCCTACTGTGCATGAGAGTTCTTATGTCTGTATATTCCCACCAATATTTGGCACTAATCAGACTTTTCTAAACTTTGCATGTCTGATGGTTACATAGTGGTAATTCTTACTTTAGTTTTTAATTATTTATTAGTAGTGGTTCTGAGCATCTTTAGTATGCCTATAGTCTTCCAGTTTCCTTGTATCTTCAAAATGCATATCCAACAAAGGACTCGTATCCAGAATATATAAAAAACACTGAAAATTCAACAGTAAGAAAAAAAGAAAAAAAAAGACCTAAAGACATGAATAGACATTTCACTGAAGAGGGTATAGAAGGAAATAAGCACATAAAAAGATGTTTAACTTTACTACTCATTGGAAAAATGCAAATTAAACCCACAATGACACAGCCCACCATATCTACCAGAATAGATAAAATTAAAAAATAGTGACAATACCATGCTGGGAAGAATGCAGAAGAACTGGATCATACTTTGATGGTGGGAATATAAATGGTATAGTCACTCTGAAAAAAAAGTTTGGCAGTTTCTTATAAAACTAAAGATACCATACTCAGTCACACTCTTGGTATTTATTCCAGAGAAATAAAAACTTAAGTTCACATAAAAACCTGCATATAAATATTCATAGTAGCTCATAATACCTAAAAACTAGAAACATACCAAATGTCCTTAAACAGATGAATGTGTAGATAAATTGTGGTACATCCATAACATAGAACTGCTCAACAATAGAAAGGAACAAATATTGATCCAACAACTTGGATGAATCTCCACAGAATTATAATGAATGAAAGAAAAAAATACAGAACACCACATAGTATACGATTTCATTTATATAATATTCTTTTGAGGTGGCAAAATTAAGAAAATCAAAACATTAGTGATTACCAAGGGTCAGCGATGAGGGAATGAGTATGGAAGGAAGTGAGTGTGTCTATAGGAGTATCATGAAGGAACCTTTTGGGAAATGAAACTCTTTGGCACCTTGACTCTATTGATGTTCATATCCTAATTTTGATATTGTACTACACTTTTGCAAGATGTTACGTTAGGAGAAAATGGGTAAAGATTACGTGGGATCTCTTCACACTATTTCTTACAACAGTATATGAGCCTGTAATTACCTGAAAAAAGGTTTAATTAATAAAATGAAATAAGTAATCTGAAGACAGTGAGAAATTAAAACATCAGTGTGCTGGATCATAAAAAGCCTGGGAAGTCAAGATTAGAAAGTGAGGGAGCTAAAAAAAAAAAAAAAAAAAAAGTAGCAAATGATAATCACAGATGGGGATTAATGTAATTTAAGTAGATACAGGTGGCACAGGCCTGTCTGTCAGAATGATAATGGGTCTACCAGGGAGTGATTATGGAAAAGACAATGAACTTCAGCAGGCCAAGTATTTGGCATCAGTATGTTGGACAGTTGATGCATACTACACAGAAATTGTCTAATCATTGACAAAATATGCAGTAAGAAAGGGAAGACTATGAATCATGGGGAGAATGTAAGGAATGTCCAGATATTCAAGAGGTCAGTAAAAAGTTATTGATAGCAGCTATGGAAGACATAGGGAGTAGGGGCAGATAACATAAGCCTCCAAAGCAGGAGAAAGTTTTACACAAAGTAGGGAAGCCATGAATTAGGATTGGAATTGGGGAAGGAGGGGAATGCTGGCTCTGCCCTCAACCTGGAAGCAAAGGAAATTTGGAGAACATGTAGCCTCAGCCCAAAGGCTACAAAGCAGCATCTGTGAAGAAAATCAGGTTTCTGAAGGAAAATAGAACATCTCATGACTTAGAGGGTCTAAGGAATTTATTTGCTGTAGGCATTGCAAAGAATTGAGCAAGAAATTTCAGGACTGAGGGCAGAACTGGTAAGAAGTCAGAAAAAGAAGCACACAACATTGGAAAGCGGCTGAGGGATTTATATTTTCTGTGACCCCCAAAGATCAGAGGGTTGCATATGAAGTATGGTGAAAATAATATATTTATTTTATATATATTTGAGATACTTTTCTTTTATATCCATCTAAAGATCTTCATTTTCTTTCCCTTTGGCACCCCAGTACTAAGTTAAGTGGATCATGTCAGAAGGAATGTTCAGCCTGTTGTCATATTGACTGTTTTTATATTGCTAAAAAATTATGTTTTGTTATCACAATCCCAGATTTCAAGAAATGCCACAAAGCTATACTAATCAAAACAGTGTAATACTGGCACAAAAAATAGACACATGGATCAAGAGAATAGGATGGAGTGCCCAGAAATAAACCTACCTGTATATGATTGATTAATCTACAACAAAGGAGGCAAGAATATACAATGAGGAAAACACAGTTGCTTGGCATTGGAAAACTGGACAGCTACATGCAAATGAATGAAACCAGACACTTTCTTACACCATATGCAAAAGTAAACTCAAAATGAGTTAACAACCTAAATGTAAGACCTGAAACCATAAAATCTTAAAAGAAACACAATCAGTAAACTCATGGACATTTGCTGTAGCAATACTTTTCTGGATCTGTCTCCCCAGGTAATAGAAACAAAAGTAAAAATAAACAATTGAGGCTACATCAAACTAAAGTTTTTGTACAGTGAAGGAAACCATTAACAAAATGAAACAGCAGCCTACTGAATGGGAGAACATATTTGCAAAAAATATACCCAATAAAGGGTTAATATCCAAAATGTATAAGAATTTATACAACTCAATACCAAAAAGACAAATAATGCAATTTTAAACAATGGGCAGAAGAACTGTATAGACACTTTTCCAAAGAAGACTTACAGATAGATGGCCAACAGATGAATGAAAAGATATTCAATATCCTTAATAACCAGGGAAGTGCAAATCAAAACAACGAGATATTACTTTAAACATTACACCTATACAAATGGCTAGACTCAAGAAGATAAGAAATAACAAGTATTGGTGAGGATGTGGAGATGAGAGAACTCTTTGCACTGTTGGTGGGAATGTAAACTGTTGCAGCCCCTGGGGAAAACAGTTTGGAGAGTCCTCAAAAAATTAAAAATAGAAGTACTATATGACCCAGTAACCCCATTCTGGGTATTTACACAAAAACCCCCACTAATTTAAAAAAAATTAATGCACCCCTATATTTATTGCAGCATTATTTACTATAGCGGAGATACAGCAGCAACCTAAGTGTCTATCAATAGATAAATGGATAAAGAAGATGTGGTGTATACACACACAGCAGAATATTATGTAACTATAATAAAAAATGAGCTGTTGCCATTTGTGACAACATAGATCAACCTAGAGGGTATTACGCTAAATGAAATAAGTCAGACAGAGAAAGACAAATACCACTGATTGCACTTATATGTAAAATCTAAAAAACAAAACAAACATTCCAAATCAGAAACAGATTCATGAATACAGAAAACTAACTAACGATTGCCAAAGGGGAGGGATAGTAGGAGATAGTAGAAATAGGTTAAGAGAATTAAGAGGTGCAAATTTCCAGTTATAAATAAGCTATGGGGATAAAAAGTGCAACACAGGAAATATATATAGGGAATATAGTCAATAATATTGTAATAGCATATGTGACAAATGGTAACTGTTAAATGTATTGAGTGTTGCATAATGTATAGAATTGTTGAGTAATTGTGTCGTATACCTGAAACTAATATAGCATTGTATGTCAACTCATCTTCAATTTTTTAAAATTATTTTTATTAACATATAATGTATTATTTGCCCCAGGGGTACAAGTCTGTGAATCATCTGGTTTACACATTTCACAGCACTCACCATAACACATACCCTCCCCAATGTCCATAACCCAACCACCCTATCCCTACCCCCCAACCCCCCAGCAACCCTCAGTTTGTTTTGTGAGATTAAGAGTCTCTTATGGTTTGTCTCCCTCCTGATCTCATCTTGTTTCATGTTTTTCCTTCTCTACCCCCTAAACCCCCCACCCTGCCTCTCAAATTCCTCATATCAGAGAGATCATATGATAATTATCTTTCTCTGATTGACTTATTTTGCTCAATATAGTACCCTCTAGTTCCATCCACGTCATTGCAAATGGCAAGATTTCACTTCCTTTGATGGCTGCATAGTATTCCATTATATATATGCATATATATATACCACATTTTCTTTATCCATTCATCTGTTGATGGACATCTAGGATCTTTCCATAGTTTGGCTATTGTGGACATTGCTGCTATAAACATTCGGGTGCTCGTGCCCCTCCAGATCACTACATTTGTAACTTTAAGGTATATACCCAGTAGTGCGATTGCTGGGTCATAGAGTAGCTCTATTTTCAACTTTTTGAGGAACCTCCATGCTGTTTTCCAGAGTGGCTGCACCAGCTTGCATTCCCACCAACAGTGTAGGAAGGTTCCCCTTTCTCTGCATCCTCGCCAACATCTATCGTTTCCTGACTTGTTAATTTTAGTTATTCTGGCTGGTGTGAAGTGGTATCTCATTGTGGTTTTGATTTGTATTTCCCTGATGCCGAGTGATGTAACTCATCTTCAATTTTAAAAATAATAATAAAATAAAAATAATTATGCCTTGCTAAAGAAGTGCTTACATCTAAGAAACTTGCCACCCTGGAAAGAATTCTTCAAGTACAGCCAATATGAATTATGTACTGGCTGTGTTCTGGGGCCCAGGCACAAGTACATGAAACCAGGCAGCAGCTCCACAAGTCCTCCTAGATGCTGAAACAGAATGGGATTCGGGGCTGCAGAGCAGACGCTGGCTTTGCAGTACTGGCAGCAGCTACTTAGCATGCTTTGTTGTATGGTAGATGCAAAACTCATTATGTTGCATTTGAAAAACAATGTTTCTCTGCCCTCAAATACCAAGCTTAAATAAAGTTTCTCTTTTTCACATAATCACATCCTGGTTTCTGCTTCTCCTTCTTAAACACACCTCTGAGGCCTACCAGCATCTTTTCCACAGACCGGCACATAGGGACTAAGGACAGCTGCTCAAGCTACAGCAGGATGCACGGTACCTTCACCTGTGAAACCAGACTACTCTTTGGCTCAGGCTACTGGTGTGGTTTGTCTGCCCTTAGTGAAGGCTACTACTCCCATAACTTTGCTGAGGTCCTTGCTTCTTTGATTCAGACCTTCTTTGTGAGACCTTGCTTCTGTGGAAATAATCAATTATGAACAAAGGTACCAAATTAAGAAGACCTCATGGACCAAGACTTGCCCTAGCCATGATAGTTAAAAGTCAACTATATTTTCTCTGCATGGTTCCCTGTAAGCCTCTAAAAGATAAGATAATAATGTTCTACACATTATAAGTCAAGGTTCTAAACATACCACCCTGAACAGATTTTCCCTTATTATGTTGTTCCTCAAATTCTAACTATTTTGCTTATTTCTCAAAAGTTCCAGGCCAATATGAGCCCTGAATTGAATTTATTCCTTAAACTGGGTTGCAAATTATATTTCTGTAAAGAAACAGATAGTAAATACTTTAGGCTTTGTAAGACAAGAAGCAAAACCAAGGATATTATATAAATACTTATATAACCTTTAAAATATAATCACTTAAAATTGTAAGAGCTATTCTAGTTCATGAGCTGCACAAAAATAGGCAATAAGCTGGATTTGGCCTTCAGATGATAGTTTTCTGTCACCTGCCACAAAACACAACATCCCTATTATCTAAAATTCCATTGGCAGGCATTTTTTAAAAACCAATCAAAAATGTATTAAATATTTTTAAATGTTCTCAGTTATCATTTTTTTAGCTTTCCATTATCTATTCTAGTCATATTATTTCTCCTATCTTTATTTAGTTACAGATTTAAATTACAAATGAGACCTTTCAATTCAAAGTTCTAGCTTCTTTTCTCTGTGATACCTTTAGCAAAAGCACTTTTTGTGATAAGTCCAACCATGTGGTTAGTAAATGATCTATTAGAAAACCTGCAATGAGTAATTAATTAGTAAGTGAAGTCATAGGAAATTTGTAACATATGAAAATCACCTTAATTTAATAATAAGACATATTTTAAAATAGTGAAGTAGTAAAAATAAGAGATAAATATATAATAATATAAAACTTTTTTAATATAGGAAAAGATTTTTATATTCAAATTTTATCTCTTCAGTCTGAAACACCAAGTCCCTGCCGTAATTACTACCAACCAAGTGCTCTGGGTTTTTTCTACGGGCTACCATTTTATGTTATGACATTTTCTTCTTCATAGTACAGTCTCAGATTTATTATCTTAAAGGCAAAAAGGTTTTAACATTAGGCTTATACAACTTAGGAGACAGATGTTATTATATTAGAGTCTGGCTCCATGTTTGATTTCAAGTCCCACCCTCTCTGCTCCTCCAGGGTCCTATATCTGAGTAAATAGCACTTCTACTTCCATGAGTAGTAAAGTCATTTATCTCTGGACCACTAGTGTCATGTCTTCTGCTAACAACCTTGAAACTATGGTTGACTGTTAACAAGTAGGGAAGTCTTAGATACTTCACAGAAAACAATGACATCCCAGCTCAAAACATTTCAAAGATTTCCTATTTCTCTTAAAATTTAACTTAAACTCCTACCATGCCCTGCAAGGCCCTATCATCTAGTTCCTATCTACCTCTCCAAATACCACACATGTTCTGTCCACAACTTTCCTTACCCCTTTAATGACTCAACAAGATTTTCCTAAGTGTCACCATTCACTTCTTCATATATAATATGTATATTATGTATACATATAATATATACACACATATACATATCTATATTATGTATCACCATTCTATATATACATTGATTATATGTACAATTATCTTTTTTTTGAAGGGTATCTTACCATTTGGGATTATAGGAGGCACTGACTCTAGAAGGAGGGAGAAAAGGCAATATATAACAGAATAAAAGATAAAATTTTAGAAAAATTATCTTCACTGAATGTACACCTCACTGTTGAAGAACTGTGGTCAGGAAATCAGACCAAGAGGCTGTATTAGCTTTTATTTCTCCTATAGGAAAATGTTTACAAACTTTGTGGCTTAAAACAACATGAATTTATCAACTTTTAGGCTTATAAGTCACAAGTCCGACATAGGTCTCACTTGGATGAAATCCAGGTTCTATCTGGAGGCTCCAGGAAAGACTCTATTTTCATATGCTTTCCAGCTTCTGGAGGCAACCCACATTCCTTGACTCGTGGACCTCTTACTCCATCTTCAAAGTCAGCAACATTGCCTTTTTTCTATTACTCAATAGTCAGCTGGGATGCCAGCTGGGATGCCTCTTCTGAAGACCTATGTCTTGATTTTGAAGTCCTTAAATTAATCACTACTGCAAAGTTCCTTTTTACCATATAAGGTGACATATTGACAGGTTCCAGAGATTACAGTCAACATCTTTGGGAGGAGCCATTGTTCTGCTTACCACAGAAACCTAAAATGATGTTTAAATTGGCATGGACAGGTTAGAGACTATTATAAATGAAAGACAATAAGTACAAAGTACATTTTACTTAATCAGGAGGATACTTTTCTCTACGGGGACATACGGGCTGGTGTTGTGATGTTATGCAGTGCTCACGCCACTGGGATGTTTCTCAATACTGCAGCTGTAGAGCGTAAGAATCCAAGAGTTGTTTAAAGAGGCATATGTTTTACAAAGTCCCAGTCTTCTTTCCTATAAGAATAATCACTTTGAGATCCACATCAGTTTGTTCATTGGGGTGTTCTTGCTGCAAACAACTTCTTACACATTCTGACAAGGGAAGTCACTCTGCCAACGCATCCATCTGAGGCTCTCCCACCACCACACATATTTATCTTAGAATCATATAGGATAGAAAAGGTTTTAAGGAACCATAGCACCCATCCAATTCAGGCACCTGCGTTTTAGACCACACTGGGTTTCTGAATCCCTCAGTAAGTTAGAAATGAGTTGATCACACTCTTTAAACTACAGTCTCACTTCTTGAGCTTGTAAACCCTTCTGGCACCACACCAGTTACAATGTTCTGAGCCCAGTAGTTGCTCAGTATTCTTGTAGGGTTACTTTCAGTGACTTTCATAAATGCATATTCCCTGTTGGAAATGCTGTTTTATTCCACTTAAGTCCAGAAGAAGTAACTTTAGAGTTTTAAAATTAATTCACAAGCATATACTGTTATTCCAACATTGCAGTAGAGCAAACAGATGGAGACATCAAGATATTTTAAGATTACACAGGTAGTCAGTGATGAATCTAGGATATGAATCCATTCTTATGATTTTCCATTATAGTTTAACAGATTAGCTCTGTGTGTGTGAGAGAGAGAGAGAGAGAGAGAGAGAGAGAGAGAGATTTTGAGTCAAAAACCATACTTGTTAATGGTGGTAAAACAGAAAATTTTATTTATGGCACTAAAAATATTACAGTCAAGAAGCCCAGTAAGAGAAAGCCTCAATAACTGAATCTTCGGGGCACCTGGGTGGCTCAGTGGGTTAAAGCCTCTGCCTTCAGCTCGGGTCATGATCCCAGTATCCTGGGATCGAGCCCCGCATGAGGCTCTCTGCTCAGCGGGGAGCCTGCTTCCTCCTCTCTCTCTGCCTGCCTCTCTGTCTGTCGAATAAATAAATAAAATCTTTTTAAAAAAAATAACTGAATCTATCATCTTAGTATTTCTTAATATTTTAGAAGTCAGATATTCTATCAAAGCTATTGAAAAGAAAGAATTCTAGATTTCAAAATTAGAGAGAAAGAAGCTTAGAAATAAATTGTCTTCGATGTTACTCACCAAAAAGTGACTTAAAAATTAAATTCCTTACTTTCACCTATACTAGCATTACTTCTTCTAATACTTACAAGCTTCAATTCTAAGTGCAAAGGAAAGTAGTGAAAGAGGCAAACGGAATACTAGAAGCAATAAGAAACAACACCCATGGGAACATAGCCCTCAGTGAAGTTTCTGAGATAATTTCAAAACTGATAATAGGGTAAACCATATAAAATTGCTGACATTCAAGCAATTTTATTTTGATTTTTGAAAAGAGAATTCTTTACTGAAACCAACATGAAGCAGTTAGATTTCTAAAATATGAAGATGAAAATGACAGAAAATTTACTTCTGAAATGAATTCTTTAAATTAACTGACTGTACATGTAACTGTATCTATAAATACCTTCAAGACAACACTTAGATTGGTGTTTATGGGGTGCCTGGTGGCTCACTGGGTTAAGCTCTGCCTTTGGCTCAGATCCTATGTTCTCAGAGTCCTGGGATCAAGCCCCACATGGGGCTCTCTGCTCAGCAGGGAGCCTGCTTCTCCCCACCCCCTGCCTGCCTTTTTGTCTCCTTGTTATCTCTCTCTCTCTGTCAAATAAATAAATAAAAGCTAAAAGAAAAAAAAATCAGTGTTTATTTAAATAATTAGGTACTATATCCTAGCCAAGTTGACACCTACAATTAACCATCACAATGCCTTTATTGTTTTTTAATTCCTGGCTCCAGGGACGCCTGGGTGGCTCAGTTGGTTTAATTCCTGGCTCCAGCAATAACTATCTGTGTGATTTTACACAAGTCATTTAACCTCTCTGTGCCTATTACTGGGGAAATTAGACAATCTTGACTACAGAAAAGTCCCCAGTAGCAGTATAGAAGAGTATGAGAGAGTATTGATGAATACACGTTACAAATTTACATGCATTAAAAGATGTAAATGTCCACAAAGTCTGAAGAGAATTTCACACAAATGTATACAGGAAAGTAGAAGACAGAACAATTAAACTTTTTTTGTCTCCTTGAGTGACAAGAAAGGCTCACTTTCTGACTGTCTCCTGTATACCTCATGAAGGATTTCTAAGTTAATCTTGGAATTAACTCAGAAGAATTAATTTAGAGGGAGATGTTCACAGTTCCAAGGGTTAGAAGGTCCAAAATTATGCCTTGTGAACTCAAAAGGTCTGGCCTCTTCTTAGGCCTATTATATACAAGTAAACACACTAAGGAAGATAAAATTGACCATAGTTAGCTCTCTCCACTTTGTTAAAGAAAGCATAATGATCCTATGCTTACACTATTTTCTCTATAAAACCATGTAATATTATAAGCTTAAAAGTATAACAAGGTTGTTGAAGATATTAATTAAATTAATTCAAAGAAAGAACTTAAAACTCTGCCCAGCCTCAAAGAAATGTCATGTACTATTATTCTACTTATGTTCTGCTTTGTTGTCTTTGTTGGATGAATGTTGCCCTTGTCTCTTGATTTAGAAAGAAAAAATGCACAATTAATACTATTAAGTTTGCTTTTATTATCATTTAGCTAGACTTTTTCAATAGTTTCTTTATGTCTCCCTCTCACTTTGCTTCCTTTAAATTCATCCACCACACAGCTACCTGCTTGAACTCCCTGCAATTTGTATATCCACCACCACCAAACACCACTTCAAACAACACTTCAGTGACTTATCATCAACTAGGATAAATTCAATTTTCTTAGCATAACCAGTAATGGTCGTTAGACCGATTTTGCCTTCCAGTGCTGTCAAGTCTCAGTTCCCCTTGCTGCAACCTTCATAATTCACTGACACTCAACTCCCTTGAAAGCGAACACCTCCATTCCTTGGCTCATACAGCACTCTCCTTTCTCTCCCTGTGTTTCTGGCCAGTCTCATCTCATGCTACTCTTTCCCCTCCATCAGCACTTTCCAGCCACACTGGCCTTTGTGGAGTCTCTAGGCCACAAGGCCTCTAACCACATGATTACCTCTATTCCAAGACTCTTCTTCCCACCCCATCTTTTACTCTGAGGACCCAACTCCTATATAAATAACTTTCTCAGGAGGCAATTGAACTTTTAATCCAAATTTAGCAGCTCTGTTGCTTTCTTATAATGATCATTTTTTTTTCCATCAGATCACTTATCCTAAGGTGTATTTTCTACTTATTTGGGGGTTTATTTTTAATGTACAGCTCTTCCACTAATTCTAGTAGCTTCTACCAAGCTCTGTGAAGGAAGGGGCAATGCCTGTGTTATTTACCACCAAATGCACCATATCTAAAGAGAATGCCTGGCATAAAGAAAGCCCTCAGTAAAGACCTGCTAGCTGAATAAATACATGAAGAATGAGCCCCAAGCAGTAGGCCTATCCAATATCCATTCTGTACTTTTCCTCACAAACAGAATCCCAATTGTAGTTCAGGCATCATTATGACAAAAATCTGTATTTCCCTGTCTTTGCCTTTTTCCTTTTCTCTTTCCCCTTCATCCTGTTGGGAATGTTGCACTTAAAGGGATGTTGGTAGATAAAACTAGGAGACTGGGTCCTTGATGATATTGTGGAGCTACCATGACAGGCATATATCATGGAGTCATATAATTTCAAATATAGAGCCCAAGAGGATATGAAAAATAATCCCTTTATAAATGAGGACAGTGAAGTCCAGAGAGGTTAGCTGTTAGAGGTCTTTTCTGTAGTAAGGAGTAGATGTAGAATTATAATACATCTTCCTTACTCCTAGGCCATGACTGAGTTATAACTTCTCTTAGAGTCTATGGTTTGTTGCTGTTGTTTTTCCTCATGTAGAACTGTTGAAATTTCTGCATAGCATTTTCTAGGAAGGTGACATATAGGAGGGAACCGTCTTCTGAGTAAAGGGAGTAAGACATAGAAGACAAAGTTGACTTAATAAGATGGAAGGATGTGCAAACAAAGTGAAAATTATGGTGTCTTAAGAGACAAACTTATTTTTATGAACTTTAGAATATATTCAAGTTTGATTTAAAGGAAAATTTTCTTTTGAAGGAAGTGAGAACAATATTTAGTTGTTTAGTTTTGAAAGTAAGTAAAGAAAATTCCCTACTATGTTTAAAGACTTAAAATGAATTGCTTCTAACACAAGCTACCACTTTCCAAAGTCATAACATCATTCCAATAATGCAACAGCAGTGCTGGTAGATTTCTACCACAAAATATTGCTCTATCTTTTTTTTAAGATTTTATTTATTTATTTGACAGACAGAGTTCACAAGTAGGCAGAGAGGCAGGCAGAGAGAGAGAGGGGGAAGCAGACTCCCCACCAAGCAGAGAGCTCAATGTGGGGCTCAATCCCAGGACCCTGAGATCATGACCCAAGCCGAAAAGCAGAGGCCTTAACCCACTGAGCCACCAGGCACCCCCAAAATATTGTTATTCCAAACCCATGAAGAATATTGCTAATTTTTCTGAAAAAAGTTTCTAATACACCTACAAGTTTAGCTAATTTGACATTACATGTGAAATTACATCAGTCTTATGGCCCACTGGAGAGAATAAGGACATAAAATAGGTCTAACAATATAGTTGAACTCAAGAAAAGAAGAGAGAAAATATCTTCTCTAAACAGAAATACAGAGTGTTTCCATGTAAGAGGTTCACAGTGATCTTAACAATTGTATAGGATAATGGAGAAAGCTATGTTGGGAGTTACATTTATGATATAATCCAGAACACCCTGAAATCAAGCACACGCGCACACACGCACACCAAAAATATCACATATGATTACATTATACCTTAAAATAGTTTCTGGTATGGGGTGCTTTTTTTTTTTCTTACTGTTTCATTGCTTTTTCCTTATGTTTTCTCTCTTTCTTCCATTGAGGACTCTATTTAGACAGATATTGAGTCTCCTGAAGCTATATTGTATTTTGCTGCTCAAAATTTTGAAAATGCCCTCAGTTTTTATCTTCTAGACTACTAATTAAAGTCTTCAGCTGTATATATTTTATTATTTTGTCTTCTGTTAGGTTGTTCTTCTTTTGGAAATTATCTTTATTTTCCAAAAACTCCTTTCTGTTGTTTTATTTTATTTTATTTTATTTTTTCAGTGTTGCAAGATCCAATGTTTATGCACCAAACCCAGTGCTCCATGCAATATGTGCCCTCCTTAATACCCACCACCAGGCCCTCCCAACCTCCCACCCCCCTCCTCTCCAAAACCCTCAGTTTGTTTCTCAGAGTCCACAGTCTCTCATGGTTCGTGTCCCCCTCTGATTTCCCCCAACTCACTTCTCCTCTCCTTCACCCAATGTCCTCTGTGTTATTCCTTATGCTCCACAAGTGGAACCATGATAATTGACGCTCTGCTTGACTTATTTCACTCAGCATAATCTCCTCCAGTCCCATCCATGTTGATACAAAAGTTGAGTATTCATCCTTTCTGATGGAGGCATAATACTCCATTGTATATATGGACTATATCTTCTTTATCCATTCCTCTGTTGAAGGGCACCTTAGCTCTTTCCACAGTTTGGTGATTGTGACCATTGCCGCTAAGAACACTGGGGTACAGATGGCCCTTCTGTTCACTACGTCTGTTATCTTTGTGGTAAATACCTAGTAGTGCAATTGCAGGGTCATAGGGAAGCTCTATTTTTAATTTCTTAAGGAATCTCCACACTGTTTTCCAAAGTGGCTGCACCAACTTGCATTCCCACCAACAGTGTAAGAGGGTTCCTCTTTCTCCACATCCTCTCCAACACTTGTTGTTTACTGTCTTGTTGATTTTGCCCATTCTAACTGGTATAAGGTGGTATCTCAATGTGGGGTGCTTTTTAAATAAATATTGCTGAATAAACAGTCTTATCTAATCAGGAGTCTATAGTCTCTTCATTAGGAATGAATATACCACATTTATCTAGCTGCTTTTCTAAAATTCTGAGTAAACTCCAAGTTAGTACTTGTAATACTATACTAGTCAGGGTTTAGCTAGGAAAACAAACACTGTTCTAGGTATTTCAGTGCAAGGTAGCAGACTTCTTCTTACATAAATTTTGGAGGACTACAGGATTAGAAATGGGGTGGTGGGGGTGGGGGAAAAGGGGGATGTTCTACAGAAATCAGGAAATATAGGAGGATACTACTATCACTGCAGGTAAGTGCATTTATATGAACACCATTGCCTTGCAGCCATTCAGAAACCTGTTTTTATCATCTGCTGTTACAGGGGTATACTCCAAAGGAGACTGCCCTGGTCAGCTGCCTCCACAGCTGCAAAAGCCCAAAGAAATTCTAACTCTATTTCACCTCCAGGTCTCAAACACGATGCCTCCCATCGGTAGAACCTAAACCTGAGCCCTGCTAACAATGGAATCTGGGTTCCAGCAACTGTGGAGGTCATTTGTCTACATGTGCTACACAAGTTTTTAGGTATGTAATAGTGAGGACAATAGACATAGTTCTAAAATTTTTATGAAAAACTCACTGCCTATGGGAAAAAGATAATTACAAAAACATTAAACTTAAACATATATATGCATATATAGCATATACTTTATATATATTAAATATAATATCTATATATTAAATGTATAATATCAGAATATTGAATGTATAGTATATTTAAAATAATACCTATTTTACTAATATATAATACATATTAGTTGGCAAGCACTATTCTAAATCCTTTAAAAGTTTTAACACTTTTAATTTTCATAAAACCCAGATGGGATAAGCACTATCATCATTTTCATTTTACAGATAAGGAAACTGAAACATAGAGAAGTTAAATAAAATTTGCCCAAGTTCACAAAGTTAGTATTGGCAAAACTGAGATTTGAACTTGGGCAGTCTGGTTCAAGTCCATGTCCTTAACATGCTGCTATCTGTGCCTCTCCTACCCAGTACGAGGACAGGAAGAGTGAGGTGGTGCAGCAGCACATGGGGATAAAGAAAAAAAATAGCCTTATGTAATCTAGAGACTTCAGAGAAGGCTTTTAGGAGAATGTGATATTCCAGTGGAGACCATGAGTAGAAGTTAGCCAGGTGAAGAGGAGGAAGATCGCATATCCTGGAAGAGAATATATTCTGAGGCCAGAAAAGGCTTGCATATACATACAGAGCGAAGTGAAAGCCATTGTGGCTGGAACATAGAGAGTGCAGAGGAAAATGATAAGAAATGAGCCCATAAATGAAGAATTTGGGTCCCCTTCCCATGCCAGACATTGCACTAGGCATTTAACATACAGTAGCTCCAACCCAGAATGTGGGGGGCTAGAGATCATAGCTAAAATATGAATATCCTGATGCATAACACCCCCATATAACCTTGTTCCAATGTAAACTTCAGTAGTGTGCAGATCAGATTTTGCAGATAGACTAACAGGTTATAAAATATTTTTCAAGAGATGCCCTAAATCTTACCACTAGAGATTGACTCCTCAGGATTATCACTATTACTTTTTCCGACATCATTGAGCTATAATTAATATACATAAAGTTGCATATATTTAATGTATACATTTTGATGAGTTTGGGCATAGGCATATACCCATGATACCATTACCACAGGTAATATGTCTATCACTTCCAAAAGATTAGCTTTTTTGTATGTGTGGTAAGAACATTTTAATGAGATTGACCTTCTTAACAAGTGTATAAATGGCACCATGTTATACACCATGTTGTATAGCAGATCTCTGGAATTTATTAATCTTGTATAAGTATACAACTATTAAATTAAAAAAGATTTGAGAAAGTTAAATCATTAAATTATTAGTTCTTTGTTATTTTGTGTGAATTAAAAGATAGTTTTCTTTCACTGACAACTAGCTATTATCACAGGAATGGAAGAGTAGAAACATCAATGCAAAGAAAAAATGGACACTTTTGAGCCTAAAACAATGCCAAATGTGATGTGAAGACATTGGGTGCCTGAGGAGGTGGACTGGTATATAGGAAGAAGCCTCAGAAGAGGAGTTAGGAAAAGGCTGAAAATGAGTTTAATCTGTAACTATACCAGTAGCAATATCTGAATCCAGTTTTCAAAGCTTACATTTTTTTTTTTTAAGATTTTATTTATTTATTTGACAGAGAGAGAGATCACAAGTAGGCAGAGAGGCAGGCAGAGAGAGGGGGGAAGCACGCTCCCTGCTGAGCAGAGAGCCTGACATGGGGCTTGATCTCAGGACCCTGAGATCATGACCTGAGCCAAAGGCAGAGGCTTAACCCTCTGAGCTACCCAGGTGCCCCTCAAAGCTTACATTTTTTAACAGATACAAATGGCTCCTTGTGGGTTTGTTTGTTTGTTTTCCTCTTCCACAGATGTTTACTGAGGAACCCAACATGTGCTAAAAACAATGCAAAGTTCTAAAGATTAAAAAAAATGAAGGACACAGCCTTCATACTCAGTGAGAGAGAGGATTACAAAACGTGCTAAGATTCCAAAGCATAAAGGTCTAGGAGAGCTCATGACTAACAGATTCAGAGGAGAAAGGGGGTCAGAGAGGCCTGTCTTGAGTTTGCAAAGCAGAGGAAGAGGGAAAAGGAAGATATGATTAAAGACAGAAATCTCATCTCTGAGAAGTTCATAGACTTAAAGAGGGTACCAGAAGTGAATTCAGAAATTTGTACATGTTAGTGATGTGGCTAGTCGACACACTTGATACAGGGGGCACGAAATAAGAGCAGATACGTGATAGATTCAGATGGTTCCAGAAGACAGAAGTAGATGTTAAACAGGCCATTGGCAAAGCACCACAGGGAAATGTGGAGTTAATTCTAAACTACAGCACATCTGGGATAAAAGACAAGAACAAAATGTTTGACTGGTGGCATCTCAAAACTGATATCAGAATGAATCAAATAACTTGCTCTTAAATCTGTTTGCCAATTATGATTTTCCAGAAAATATTTGCCAGGAAGTAATTTTACTAAAAACTCTTATAGAAATAACTAAAGATTGACTGAGAGAATTAAAATATATTTTTTCTTCTATTAATGCCATTAGCACACAGTTAATGAGATTTAGAGGAGTATAATACAATAAAACTATGCTTAAGCATCCTGAATATGCATTCTGTAATGTAACTCTCAAAATGACGTTTCAGTGTTTTTACTCTGACTAACCAATTTCAGCCTCTCTCCACACTGTTAAGGAATTTCTGTTTGTCCAGTCCAGAAAGCCAAACTTTTCTGTTCTCCCTTACTCAAGAGTTTTATTTAACTCAATCTAATCTGTTGACCACAGACCCTATAAATAAATGTAAAAGGATCGCTCCTGGGTGGCTCAGTGGGTTAAAGCCTCTGCCTTCAGCTCGGGTCATGATCCTGGGATCCTGGGATAGAGCCCCACATCGGACTCTCTGCTCTGCAGAGAGTCTGCTTCCCCCTCTCTCTCTCTGCCTGCCTCTCTGCCTACTTGTGATCTCTGTCAAATAAATAAATAAAATATTAAAAAATAAACAAATAAATGTAAAAGGCCTACTTTCAGGTTTTCATTGGCAGAACCTGAGATAAAATCCATGCAGACAAATGTAGGCAAGACTGTTTCTGTGGCAGTTTCTGCTCCCTTGCTGTAAAATTTATTTCTGCATGATTTCTGTTTCTTTCAGTTAAAGGCTGTACATTTATTTGTATTATTTTGCTTGGCTTGGCTTTGATTTTGTTTGAGAGAGACTGTGTGTGTGTGTGTGCATTTTGTTTTTGCTAAAGGTCAGCACAAATGCTTTTTTGTTAGCAAAATTTCAGCACCATGCAGACATAAACAACTAAAATGTGTAATTTCATGAATTTGATTATGACAATGGAGAGAAATTGGAAGGAGAAGATAAATGGTGAGCAGTCAGTTCAGGCATTGGGAAACTTTCCAAATGGCAGGGAGGCCAAATGTGAAAGAACACAGAGAGGAAAGAGAAAAATATAGAATAATCTGGGCTGAACACTGAAGGCTTCTTAAAAGTCTGCCCTTGACCTTACATATTTATTTCCTATTAAGAACAGAACATCTCCTTGGACACTTCTAGTAGAAACACAAATACATCTCCACTCTGTTTCCTCTAAACCTTTACCCCTCTGCTGCCTTCCTATGCAAGGGAATGGAATCACCATTCTCCCAGAGCTACCCTGCCTACTTAGAAATCATGGAGACGTCCCTAACAATTCCTTTAAGAGATTAAAAAATACTAGTATGCGTCTATAGAGCCTCTTTTCTGTCCTGTATTTTTCCCCTTTCCATTCCCCAAACCAATACTTGAATTTAAGCCTTTGGTTTCTCTTACCAAACTTTTATCTAATTTCCCAGATTCTGAAATCTTCCATATTAATCCATTCTACAGAATGTTAATAAGTGATTTTTCACAAATCACTACATTGATCATGTCATTCTCTTATTCAAAATGTTTAGCCATTTTCCTCCTACCTCACCTATCAAACGCCAGTTTCTCTGTTTGTATGCATAGCTTTACACATGGCTCAGTCACCCTTTTAGGCTTCATTCTGACCACTCCCTTCTATGTACACGACGACTCATTAAAATGAAATAACTCAGCATTCATTCTTGCTGAAATATCCCTTTTACCTTTCTCCTTCAAAATTCTCCCCTTCAGCAAGGTCCACAAAAACTGATAACACCCCCATGGCTTTTCCCCTCTTCTGAGCCCTACTGGTACTTTGTATGAACACCTTTCTTGGCACTTACCCCATTCCATCTTATTTTTTTCATTTATTTTTTATATCTATCACTTTTCTTACTAGATTTTATTAGATGAAACAGTAAGGATATGATTTAAATTATGAGTTTAAATCTTCTGCTCCCTTACCCCTACGTGATCTAGGGCAATTATTGGACTTTTTAAGGGTACAGTTTCCTCATATGTAAAATGTAGGTGATAATAGTGTTTTTCTCAAGCAATTATTGTGAAGATTATATAAAGATTTTATTTATTTATTTGACAGACAGAGATCACAAGTAGTCAGAGAGGCAAGCAGAGAGAGAGGAGAAAGCAGGCTCCCTGCCGAGCAGAGAGCCGGACACGGGGCTACAACCCAGGACCCTGAGATCATGACCTGAAGGCAGAGGCTTTAACCCACTGAGCCACCCAGGCACCCCTATTGTGAAGATTAAATAAATTAATATATGTGAAATACATGGTAGAGTGCCTGGTAATAAGCACTAAAAGTGCTTAATCATTTTTAGTTTGGTGTTTTTTTGTCATTATGACTTTTACAACACAAAGAATGTAGCCTTGTATGTAGCAAGACAAATACTGAATAAACATTGTAGGAGGAATTGGACAGATGGTATCATTGAGCTAACAAAATGAGAAGGAAGGAAAAAAAGAAGCAAGGAAGTTGGAAAAGATTAAAGCGAAGGAAAAAAGTTACATTAAGGTTTTGTTAATGCTAAATATGGACAAATAAATTTCTATTGCAAAAAGGGGCTCCAGCCAATACAGCTTCATTGTATCCAAGTCCTAAGGTATTTTTTCCAATATAATAAAAAGAAGTAGTGTTTCACCTTAATAAGAAGTACTATTTACACTAATGGCATTCATATGCATTATTTCATATATAGGACAGGAAGCATTTAAACACAAACTAAGGAGAAAGCCATCTTCATTATTTCACTTGGAAAGTCCACTGAAAATACACACACGCACACAAACACAAAGAATCATAAATGAACACGATCTAACTGTCCAACCCCACAGTCTCCCACCTACTTCATCATGATGTTCTGAGGTTGTGCTAGTAAATGACGGTTCACAGCTCTATAAAGGAAAACAACATGGTAAAACATCCTGAACAGATAAAATTTGTATTATTCAAAAAGCCTTTGAACAATTTAAGGTTTATATAAATAAATGAATGACTTTCTCAAAGAATGAGAATGTGTGGGTGTAGCAGTGTGTAAAATTTCTGCTTCCAAGCACTGTTTTAAAATGGCAAGCGTAAACAAGAATTACTGGAACTGCTGGGGTCAAGCAACAATTTGGAAAGTTAACATTATATATACTGAAGATATTGAACATGACTGTTATCAAAGGGAACAGAATACAACCAGAAAACTCTGAAAGACGACGAAATCAAAACAATGGAGAAAAACAAAAAGAATTTTTTAACTTTTGTTTGAGACCTAACGAATAAGTCTAGGGGAAAATTATCTCTTTAGAACTTTCAGAGAAATAGCATTAAACTAATTGTTACACAATACATGAGCTTTGGATTTTGACCAGTGTATATCTAATCAGGCTATTTCTCTCTACCATATAAATGTTCAGAGAGATGCAACATACCCAAAAGTAAACTAATTATCCAGCCTCTTTCTTGCCCCCAGACTAGCTCTGTTTCCCCTTCCCAACTGGAATGCCCAGTGCAGTTGTGCCTGTCCCCAACCACCCTATACCTAGAAATTCCTTCTCAAGACTTTGATCAAGATGCATGACTTCCCTTACTACCCCCAAACATATTAACTCCTAATCCTGCAAACCTATAGCATTTTGCAAGAAATTAAATAGCCCATCAGATTTTATGACAATTTTTCTATCTGCCTTACCCACCTGTGGCAGAGGCTTTATCACGGTTTCTTTATCCCCCTCAAGGACAGTTCCCAGGGGCATCCTGTGGACATCTTTTGGATCTATCTAAATCCTGACCTTCAATTTCAGTTCCAAATGTGTGACTCCCCAGGAGCCTTCCATGAATCCCTGGCCTGATTCAGATGCCACTCCTCAGTGCTATATAAATCTCTACCATAGCACTACTACATTGTCCTGAAATGACTGACGTGCTTATGATTATTAGATGACGGCCACATTTCTCCATGCCCATGACTGGATCACATTCCGCTTTATGTCTGCAGCATCTAACCTAGCATATAGCCCATAGTCCGTTGAGTAAACGGCTAAATGAATGTTTTATTTCTCTGCCATAATCAATTAATTGCACTTTCTTTGGGGGAGAGGCAGGAGATAAGAAAGACTGTCAATTCCACAAGGCTGTTGTCTTTGCAATGGCAACTGCCTTTTGTTAATCATCTCTGCTCTTTTCGCACATAATAGCAATCATTTTATAACTGAAAATAGACTCAAAATCATCAAGAACAATCCCTTTTTGCAAAAGAATGAAGATAACATGTCAGGACTCAGGGACGCTGAAAACTCTACATGTCCCAAACCAGACCCGATATATTTTTTTTTTTTTCCCTAAAGCACTTAACAGTTTCTTATGCAGCTGTTGTGTTAGGCCTGTTTTGGAGTACTTGCCTGTAATGGTTAGTTTTACATGTCAGTTTGGCTAGGCTACAGTCCCACTGTTATTCAAACATTAATCTAAGTATTGCTGTGAAGGTTTTATAGATGTGATTAACATGTGTCATCAACTGGCTTTTTTTAAAAAGGAAGATTATCTTTGAAAATGTTAAATGGGTATCATTTATTCAATTAAAATGCCTGAAGAGCAAAACTGAGGTTTCTCTCCGAAAAAGAAGAAATTCCTCCTGTAGACTGCAGCATCCACTCCTGCCCAAGAGTTTCAAGTCTGCCCCTCCTGATGGCCTGTCCTATGGATTTCAGACTTGCCTAGCCTGTACCCACAATAGCAATGGATGCGTGTATGGATGGATGGATGGATGGATGGACAGATGAAAGAAAGAAACAAAAAACAAAGGAGAGAGGAAGAAAGGAGGGATGGAAGGAAGGAGGAAGGGAGGGAGGCAAGAAGGGAAGGGGGGAGGGGAGGAAGGGAATCCTACAGCGTTCTTCAAAAGGCACAATCAAAAGCATAAAAGTAAAATTCATCTTCACCATTAAAAAGTCCTTTGAAGGCTGAGGAAAACACTGCTTAGAAGAGCATGTTTGCCCTTACAAAATTATCTCCACATAGAACACCAGCAATTGAAAGAGGGACTCTAATATCCATATACAAATGTCCCAGAAGAGAGTCAAGTTTAAGTACAATCAAGATCCAAGAAGGTCAGGGGCACCTGGGTGGCTCAGTCACTAGGCATCTGCCTTTGGCTCAGGTCATGATCCCAGGGTCCTGGGATCGAGCCCTGCATCAGGCTCCCCACTCAGCAGACACATGCTTCTCCCACTCCCACTCTCACTCCCTCTGCTTGTGTTCCCTCTCTCACTGTGTCTCTCTCTGTCAAATAAATCTTAAAAAAATATTTTAATTAAAAAAAAAGAAAAGATCCAGGAAGGTCAAAACCATCTTACAATGGTTACAAAAATCAACTAAGATTTTTCTCTCTTCTTACCTCTATATCTTTAACCCACTCTCCAATTCCTGAAGAGTTTGTAATTTCAGCTAGTAAGTAGGAATGGCATGAACTGAAAAATAAAGATTTCTGTACCTTAATCTCCTGAAGAAAAATGCCAACCTGCAAGAGATTCCAGATGGGGAAAAGAATGAAAAGTTTTACCATCAAATAAGATTGGAAGCCTGAATTACTATGAATATTGAATGAAGACTTTTTGCAGCTTAAAGTGTAGAATTTTTTATGCCCTTGCTTCGGAAGAATAGTGTAACCATATAGGAGGGAGAGGAGAAAGGAGGAACTAATTCAAGTAATTTATGAATATAGCATTTCATTGATAATTTCAGTCTGAAGTGTAATGAGTACATAATAAAGTATAAACATACACATAATAAAATGTAAGCATGTATATAATAATAATAAAAAATAATAATAAATAAATCTAATGGAAATTTTTGATGAATAGCAAGATATTTGAATGATCTTAGTATATCCTACATATGGCTTGTAAGTTACAAGGGAAAAATAGCAACTATACAAGAGAGAAATTAGACAATACCCTCATTAGATGATCAAAATTGACATTACAAGCAAGGGTAGATAGACAATGTGCACCTACAAAGGGGATACTCTGAGGACACATCATTTATGTAGTATTCTGGCCTAGAAGGCATAATCAGAATATATTCAAGAAGAAACATCAGATAAACCCAAACTGAGAAACATTCTATTGTTTTTTAAGACTGTATTTTTTAAAATGCCAATGCCAGAGGGCATCTGGGTAACAAAGTTGGGTCAAATATCCGACTTTTGATTTTGGCTCAGGTCATGATCTCAGGGTTGTGGGAGAGCAAACCACTGTTTGAGCAGAGTTTGAGCTCTGCTCAACTCTGAGCAGAGTTGAGACTCTGTTTGAGCAGAGTCTGCTTGAGATTCTCTCTCTCCCTCTCCTCTTCCCCACCCCCATCCACGCATACACTTTCTCTTCCTCCCTCTCTCTCAAATATATCTTTTTTTAGTTTTTTAAAAGATTTTATTTATCCATATGTCAGAGGGAGAGAGCACAAGCAGGGGAAGGTGCAGAGGGAGAAGCAGGCTTTCCACTGAGCAAGGAGCCCTGTGCTGCGCTTGATCCCAGAACCTTGGGATCATGACCTGGGCCAAAGGTAGACACTTAACCAACTGCTACCCAGGTATTCCTCCAAATAAATAAATAAATCTTAAAAAAAAAAAAAGTGAAGTCTGAGTAAATGGTATGTAGGTGTTCTTAGTACTATTGAGATTCTTGCAATGTTTCTGTAACTTTGGAATTTGTCCCAAATTAAAATTTTTTTAAAAGCATCTTTATTTCTTTTTCAATAAGGCTTTCAGAATGTAACATTTTGATGTGACCATCATGTTATTAAAGTAAGCCTGAGCCTAAGAATTTAACTTAAAGTCTAATGTCTTGTTTGGAAACTCTGGTCTTCTCCATCAGAATAATCATCCAAACGAAACAGAAATCATGTGGGAGCACTGGCGGTTGTGGGGATGCTACTTAGCTATTTATTGAAACATGTCTTCCCACCTGCATGCATTCACTCTATCAAAAGAAAATAAAACTATAACTATGTTTAAGTGAGGTAGTTGGATGTTTAACTATAAAAGACAGTCTGGGTGGCTCAGCTGGTTAGTCATCTGCTTTAGATTTTGACTCCAGTCACGATTTCAGGGTTGTGAGATGAAGCTCTGTGTTAGGCTCTGGGCTCAGAGGGGAGGCTGTTTGAAATTCTTTCTCCCTCTGCCCCTCCCCCTGCTCTCTAAAAACAAATAAATAAATAAATAAATAAAATCTTTTTAAAAAAATATACTGAAAAGCACCACAAAATACCCTGAGCAATGAATACAAAACACTTATATCAAGTTATTTCAGTACAAAATTTTATAACACTAACACATATTGGGTATAACCCTTCCAGAGAGGAAATAACAAAAAACAGCTCCCTATGATGGAATGGAAATCAGAATGGTGTTGGGCAAGATGAAAATAGAAACTGATGGGGCGCCTGGGTGGCTCAGTGGGTTAAGCCACTGCCTTCGGCTCAGGTCATGATCCCAGGGTCCTGGGATCGAGTCCCGCATCGGGCTCTCTGCTCAGCAGGGAGCCTGCTTCCCTCTCTCTCTCTCTCTCTGCCTGCCTCTGTCTACTGTGATCTCTCTCTGTCAAATAAATAAATAAAATCTTTAAAAAAAAAAAAAAAAATAGAAACTGAAGAAAATGTAGGAATGCCTTTAAATATTCTTAGTGAAATGATATCCATATTAATACCCAAACTACTTAACCCAACCAACCAATTATATCTTGAGCAGAGAATGAAGATATCTTCAAATATGCAAGATCTCAAAAATGTTACCTCCTGTGTACCAGGAAAGAGAGAATCCAATATATAAGATTTCTAAAGTGGTGGAGAAGGAAAGCATTATGATGTTAGTAGTACAGCAGTTGATTTTTCTTTTTAAAGCAGACACTTAACCGACTGAACCCTGTAGGCACTCAGTAATACGCAGTTTTTGAGAAAAATCTATATGGGAACTGGTAACAGATAAACAGATGATAGATATTTGAAACTAAAGATTATCTGACATTTTGAATATCAGGTACATATTTCTGGTGATAAATTATTAGTAGTATTATTAGTGCTAAGCATAGAGTTAATTCAGTGAATGCTAAAAAAAGAATAACTATTAATTCCTAAAAGAAACCAAAATATATTGTTCAAAAGAGGAACTATATCATACAAATCATTATATGGCTCAGCTAAGATTTATATTTATTTCTAATATCTGATTACCTTTTTTAAATTAATTAATTAATTTATTTATTTGACAGAGAGAGATCACAAGCAGGCAGAGAGGCAGGCAGAGAGAGAGGAGGAAGCAGGCTCCTACTGAGCAGAGAGCCCGATGTGGGGCTCGATCCCAGGACCCTGAGATCATGACCTGAGCCGAAGGCAGCGGCTCAACCCACTGAGCCACCCAGGCGCCCCTGATTACCTTTTTTTAAATGTGCAAATGATCGGGTGGAAGAGGTCTAAATCCTCAGCTTCCTTACTGAGAAATCAATGACTAATTTCTCAAACTAGAAAATTCAAAAAATAGTTACATTTTGTGTATTATTTAGAAATTAGAAGATGAATACCAGAGAAAAATAAAAGCTGTGAAGTAATTGCTGATGAAAAGGCAGAGTGAGGGGTTGACACGTCTGAAGCATAGGCTTTCTTGCTCCAGTATAAGCCCACTGACATTTCAAAACTATGTGCACATACATATTTAACAAAAAAAAATTCTTTAAAAAGAAAAATAATGAAAAATGGCTTTTTTTAATTCTTTCTTAAAGACTGTATTTATTTGACAGAGACACAGTGAGAGAGGGAACACAAGCAGGGGGAGTGGGAGAGGGAGAAGTAGGCTTCCCAACCAGCAGGAAGCCGGATGCAAGGCTCAATCCAAGGACCTGAACTGAAGGCAGAAAGTTAATGACTGAGCCACCCAGGCACCCCAGAAATGGCTTTAATATATTTAGTACAACTTTGAAATTCATTTAGTTTATTAAGCATGATTGTATCTACCTATATTTGAACATTTACATATAATTTACATATATAAATTATTAGCAGTCTACAGAAAAAATGTTTAATATATGTATATATGTACATACTGGATTTCCACAACTCTGGCAATAACACTTCAGGTTCCCAGGAATCCAGAGCTCACTAGTTTGGAGGCATTATTTTGAATCTTAAATTTTAACTCAGTGGGGCCTAACGGAAAAGGAGCTATAGTAATTGCTCACAGAAAAACAGGTTATGAAACACAGTTTCTTATTTTTTTGTGATTAATGAAATATATTATAAAAATGGTATCTCCTGGGGAAAGAGTAATATGACAAAGTCTATGATAATGAAGGTGATGATTTTCAGAGTGTTTCTGTGAGAAAGACATAAAGCCCTAAAATCAACCCAATCGTTTTCCATCCCACTTACAAGAATAAAGAAGAGTAGCTCAGAAACAAACAAAAAATACACCCAGAGGTGTTTTTTTTTCTTTATACAAAGAACAAACCTGAAAAATTACCTGCTCTGTAGAGTAGCTAATTACCTGTCGTGTTGCTAAGACATTTAATTGCTCAGATTATGCAACATCATGTTAGCTAATCTCCTTGAGGAAACGAGTACAAACAGTTTAAGTCCAACCTTCACCTTCTTCTTTTTCAAACTTACTAAAAAGATCCCCATTCAAATGAAAAAAACAAAACATTTGATTCTGCCGTGCCTGTCAGACTATTGCTAAAGATATCAAATCCAGAAAATACAAATGCATGGTCCCAGAATTTTTTTGCTTTGACAACTGTCCTGTAATTGGACTAGAGGTATGAATGTCTAAAATTATATTTTTCAGGTGTCAGAAAACTTTTTTTCACATTTTTATTGCCCTGTTAAAAAGTTACCATTAAACAAGCATTTGTTTAACACCCTGTAACATGCCAACTATCGTGGCCAAGCCTCTGTCAGTTCTGCAATGATAAACAAAACTTCTCTTCACCCTTAAAAAGCTTTCTAATAAGAAAAATTCAAACCCATAACTGCAAAGTGTGGTATATTCATACAAAAGAATACTACTGCAATTAACTGAATCAATTGTGGCTACACAGAACAACATGAATAAACCTCAGGAACATAATATTAAGAGAAAAAAAAAAGTCGGAGAAGATTAGCACAATATGGTTCTTTTATATAAGACTCTAAAATACACATGGGGTGCCTGGGTGGCTCAGTGGGTTAAAGCCTCTGCCTTTGGCTCAGGTCATGATCCCAGGGTCCTGGGATCGAGCCCCGCATTGGGCTCTCTGTTCAGCGGGAGACCTGCTTCCTTCTCTCTCTCTCTCTGCCTGCCTCTCTGCCTACTTGTGATCTCTGTCTGTCAAATAAATAAATAAAATATTTTAAAAAAAGACTCTAAAATATACAAAATGGAAATAGCTATTGTTTAGGGATACAAACATAAGTGGAAAAAAAACTATTAAAAAAAGTAAGAATGATAAGCATAAAATTTAGAAGTGATTTCCTCTGCACACAGCCAAAACCTCTCTCAGCTACCTCTTCTCCTGCTCAACAACCTACCACAGCTCCCCACTCAAACTAACAGACTTTTACTTCCACCAGAGAAGTCAATACCTCAAATATAATAGCAATTTTCTCCTTTTTGAGCTGGAAGGAAGATATAATGACATGCAATGGTGTTTGATTCATTTTCTTTACACCTTTCATATAGTTTACACATGTTCTATAAAAAATTCAAAAATTAGTTTTTCAAAAACTGAAAGCCATCAGGGGAGGAGTCAAGATGGCAGAGGAGTAGCAGGCTGAGATGACATCAGGTAGCAGAAGATTAGCTACATAGTTTATCAAACCATTCTGAACACCTACAAATCCAACAGGAGACTGAAGAGAAGAAGAGCAGCAATTGTAGAAACAGAAAATTGACCACTTTCTGAAAGGTAGGACATGTGGAGAAGTGAATCTGAGGCAACGGGAAGACAGACCACGGTGGGAGGGGCCAGCTCCAGGCAAGCCGCGGACAAAATGAGAACTTTTAAAAGTTTGCTCCACTGAGGGACATTGCTCCAGAGGCTAAGCAGGGGTGGAGCCCTCGTGGGGATAGCGTGGTCTCAGGTCCCGCAGGGTCACAGAAGGATCGGGGGTGTCTGAGTTCACAGAGCTCGCAAGTATTAGAGCAGGGAAGCCAGCTACAGAGACAGAGTCGAGGAGCAAGCTCTCAACTTGGGGTTCCTTAAACTGTGACCCGTGGAAGAGTCAGGCCACTGCTCTGTGAGCAGGGACCCCACAAGTGGCAGATCCAGGGAGACCTCCCGGAAGAGTGGCACAGATCTGCTGGGTCTGGGGACTCCAGGGGGGCTGTGTGCCAGAGACAAGACACTCCATCACAGGCCGTGTGAGCTCGGAGCGCGGCCGAAGGCCAGGGAGACAGGAGTGATTGAGTGCTTTTCACGGAGGGTGTACTGAGGACTGGGGCCCCGAGCTCTCGGCTCCTCCGGGCCAGAGATTAGAAGGCCGCCATTTTCATTCCTATCATCCAGAACTCTACAGAAAGTGATCAGGGAACAAAAGCTCCCGAGAGTGAACCCGAGCAAATTACTTAGCCAGGTCCCTGGCAAGGGCGGAGCAATTCTGCCTCTGGCAAAGACACTTGAGAATAACTACAACAGGCCCCTCCCCTCAGAAGATCAACAAGAAATCCAGCCAAGACCAAGCTCACTGATCAAGGAGAACAGCAGAATTCCAGAGGAGGGGAAAGCAAAGCATGGAATTCATGGCTTTCTCCCCATGATTCTTTAGTCTTGCAAAGTTAATTAATTTTTTTTAATTTTATTTTTTTCTTATTCTAATTTTTTTAACTTTTACTCTTTCCTCTTTCAATGTTCTTTAAACTAGTTTATCTTAACAACACCTTTCTTTGAAAAAAATCTTTCTGGGGGCACCTGGGTGGCTCAGTGGGTTAAGCCTCTGCCTTCAGCTCAGGTCATGATCCCGGGACCCTGGGATCAAGCCCCACGTCGGGCTCTCTCTGCTCAGCAGGGAGCGTGCTTCCTCCTCTCTCTGCCTGGCTCTCTGCCTGCTTGTAATCTCTCTGTCAAATAAATAAATAAAATCTTAAAAAAAAAAATCTTTCTGAACCTTCATTATTATAGTCATGTATTATCCTTCATTGTATCTAACTTTATATTTTGTATACACATAGGGTTTTTTCTTCTAAAAAATTCTGGGATACAACTTCCTCTAATAGATCAAAATACACCCTAAATCTAGCACAGGGCTTTGTTCTCATCTCCAGGCTGAGCAAATTCTCTCCACTTTCTTTTTCTTTCTTTTCCCAACCAACTTATCTTATGAATTCCTTTTTTAGAATTTTTTAAAATTTTCATCTTTATAGTCATATTCCATCCCTTTATCATGTTTACCCTTATTTTTGTATATATATAATATATATATATATATATAAGTTTTTCTTTCGTTGAATATTTGGGAGGTAGTTTCTTATAAGAGACCAAAATACTCCCAAAAATTAAGTGGGTGGCTCTGTTCTATTCACCAGTCTAATATATATATTTTCTTTTTTATTTTTTCTTCTTTTTAAAAAAATTTTTTTTTGAACTTCTTTTTGCATCCTTTCCTCCCCCCATGATTTGGGGTCTCTTCTGATTTGGTTAACACACATTTTTCTGCAGTCTTTGCCACTCTTTTAGTATTTTATTCTCTCGTTCATATATTCTTATCTGGACAAAATGACAAGGCGGAAAAACTCACCACAAAAAAAAGAACAAGAGGCAGTACCAACGGCTAGGGACCCAATCAATACAGATGTTGGTAATATGTCAGATCTAGAGTTCAGAATGACGATTCTCAGGGTGCTAGCTGGGCTCGAAGAAAGCATGGAAGATATTAGAGAAACCCTGTCTGGAGAAATAAAAGCCCTTTCTAGAGAAATAAAGGAATTAAAACGTAAACAACCTAAAATCAAAAAAGCTATTAATGAGGTGCAATAAAAAATGGAGGCTCTACTGCAGGATAAATGAGGCAGAATAGAGAATTAGCGATATAGAAGACCAAATGACAGAGAATAAAGAAGCTGAGCAAAAGAGAGACAAACAACTACCGGACCACGAGGGGAGAATTCGAGAGATAATCATAAGAAATCATAAGATGAAACAACATTAGAATAATTGGGATTCCAGAAGAAGAAGAAAGAGAGAGAGGAGCAGAAGCTATATTGGAGAGAATTATTGTAGAGAATTTCCCTAATATGGCAAAGGGAACAAGCATCAAAATCCAGGAGGTGCAGAGAATCCTTCTCAAAATCAATAAGAATAGGTCCACACCCCATCACCTAATAGTAAAACTTAAAAGTCTTAGTGACAAAGAGAAAATCCTGAAAGCGGCCCAGGATAAGAAGTCTGTAACATACAATGGTAAAAATATTAGATTGGCAGCAGACTTATCCACAGAGACCTAGCAGGCCAGAAAGAACTGGCATGATATATTCGAGCACTAAATGAGAAAAAAAAAGAATACTATATCCAGCTAGGCTACTATTGAAAATAGAAGGAGAGATAAAAAGCTTCCAGGACAAACAAAAACTGAAAGAATTTGCAAACACCAAACCAGCTCTACAGGAAATATTGAAAGGGATCCTCAAAACAAAGAGAGACCCGAAAAGTAGTAGACCAGAAAGGAACAGAGACAATATACAATAACAGTCACCTTACAGGCAATACAATGGCACTAAATTCAAATCTCTCAATAGTTACCCTGAATGTTAATGGGCTAAATGCCCCAATCAAAAGACACAGGGTATCAGAATGGATTAAAAAACAAAACCCATCAATATGCTGTCTACAAGAAACTCATTTTAGACCCGAAGACAACTCCAGATTTAAAGAGAGGGGGTGGGAAAAAATTTACTATGCTAATGGACATCAAAAGAAAGCTGGGGTGGCAATTCATTTATTAGATAAATTAGATTTTAAGCCAAAGACTATAATAAGAGATGAGGAAGGACATTATATCATACTAAAAGGGTCTGTCCAACAAGAAGCTCTAACAATTTTAAATATCTATGCCCCTAACATGGGAGCAGCCAACTATATAAACCAATTAATAACAAAATCAAAGAAACACATCAACAATAATACAATAATACTAGGAGACTTTACCACCCCCCTCACTGAAATGGACAGTGATCCAAGCAAAAGATCAACAAGGAAATAAAGGCCTTAAATGACACACTGGACCAGATGGACATCACAGATATCAGGACATTCCATCCCAAAGCAACAGAATACACATTCTTCTCTGGTGAACATGAACATTCTCCAGAATAGATTACATCCTGGGTCATAAATCAGGTCTCAACCGGTATCAAAAGATTGGGATAATTCCCTGCATATTTTCAGACCACAATGCTCTGAAGCTAGAACTCAATCACAAGAGGAAATTTGGAAAGAACCCAAATACATGGAGACTAAACAGCATCCTTCTAAAGAATGAATGGGTCAACCAGGAAATTAAAAAAGAATTGAAAAAATTCATGGAAATAAATGACAATGAAAACACAATGGTTCAAAATCTGTGGGACACAGCAAAAGCAGTCCTGAGAGGAAAGTATATAGCGATACAAGACTTTTTCAAGAAACAAGAAACAAGAAAGTTCTCAAATACACAACCTAACCCTACACCTAAAGGAGCTGGAGAAAGAACAACAAAGAAAGCCTAAACCCAGCAGGAGAAGAGAAATCATAAAGATCAGAGCAGAAATCAATGAAATAGAAACCAAAAAAACAAGAGAACAAATCAATGAAATTAGGACCTGGTTCTTTGAAAGAATTAATAAGATTGATAACCCCCTGGCCAGAATTATCAAGAAGAAAAGAGAAAGGACCCAAATAAATAAAATCATGAATAAAAGAGGAGAGATCACAACCAACACCAAAGAAATACAATTATAAGAACATACTATGAGCAACTCTACGCCAGCAAATTTGACAATCTGGAAGAAATGGATGCATTCCTAGAGACATATAAACTACCACAACTGAACCAGGAAGAAATAGAAAACCTTAACAGACCCATAACCAGTAAGGAGATTGAAGCAGTCATCAAAGATCTCTCATCAAACAAGAGCCCAGGGCCAGGCGGCTTCCCAGGGCAATTCTACCAAACATTTAAAGAAGAATTAATTCCTATTCTCCTGAATCTGTTCCAAAAAATAGAAATGGAAGGAAAACTTCCAAACTCATTTTATGAGGACAGTATTTCCTTGATCCTGAAACCAGACAAAGACCCCATCAAAAAAGAGATTTACAGACCAATATCCTTGATGAACACAGATGTGAAAATTCTCACCAAAATACTAGCCAATAGGATCCAACAGAACATTAAAACAATTATTCATTACGATCAAGTGGGATTTATTCCAGGGCTGCAAGTTTGGTTCAACATCTGCAAATCAATCAATGTGATACAATACGTTAATAAAAGAAAGAACAAAAACCATATGATACTCTCAGTAGATGCTGAAAAAGCATTTGACAAAGTACAGCGTCCTTTCTTGATCAAAACTCTTCAGCGTGTAGGGATATAGGATACATACCTCAATATCATCAAAGCCATCTATGAAAAACCCACCACGAATATCATTCTCAATGGAGAGAAACTGAGAGCTTTTCGGCTAAGGTCAGGAACACAGCAGGGATGTCCATTATCACCACTGCTATTCAACATAGTACTAGAAGTCCTAGCCTCAGCAATCAGACAACAATAAGAAATTAAAGGCATCCAAATCGGCAAAGAAGAAGTCAAACTATCCTCTTTACAGATGATATGATACTTTATGTGGAAAACCTAAAGGACTCCACTCCAAATCTGCAAGAACTTGTACAGGAATTCAGCAACGTATCAGGATACAAAGTCAATGCACAGAAATCAGTTGCATTTCTATACACCAACAACAAGACAGAAGAAAGAGAAATTAAGGAGTCAATCCCATTTACAATTGCACCCAAAACCATAAGATACCTAGGAATAAACCTAACCAAAAAGGCAAAGAATCTGTACTCAGAAAACTAAAAAGTACTCATGAAACAAATTGAGGAAGACACAAAGAAATGGAAAAGCGTTCCATGCTCATGGATTGGAAGAACAAATATTGTGAAAATGTCTATGCTACCTAAAGCAATCTACACATTTAATGCAATCCCTATCAAAATCCCATCCATTTTTTCAACGAAATGGAACAAACAATCCTAAAATTTATATGGAACCAGAAAAGACCTTGCATAGCCAGAGGAATGTGGAAAAGAAAGCCAAAGTTGGTGGCACCACAATTCCAGACTTCAAGCTCTATTACAAAGCTGTCATCATCAAGACAGTATGGTACTGGCACAAAAACAGACACATAGATCAATGGAACAGAATAGAGAGCCCGGGCGCCTGGGTGGCTCAGTGGGTTAAGCTGCTGCCTTCGGCTCAGGTCATGATCTCGGGGTCCTGGGATCGAGTCCCGCGTCGGGCTCTCTGCTCCGCAGGGAGCCTGCTTCCCTCTCTCTCTCTCTGCCTGCCTCTCCGTCTACTTGTGATCTCTCTCTGTCAAATAAATAAAAAAAAAGAAAAAAAAAAAAGAATAGAGAGCCCAGAAATAGACCCTCAACTCTATGGTCAACTAATCTTCGACAAAGCAGGAAAGCATGTTCAATGGAAAGAAGACAGTCTCTTCAACAAAGGGTGTTGGGAAAATTGGACAGCCACATGCAGGAAAATGAAATTGGACCATTTCCTTACACCACACATGAAAATAGACTCAAAAGGGATGAAGGACCTCAATGTGAGAAAGGAATCCATCAAAATCCTTGAGGAGAACACAGGAGGCAACCTCTTCGACCTCAGCCGCCGCAACATCTTCCTAGGAACATCGCGAAAGGCAAGGGAAGCAAGGGCAAAAATGAACTATTGGGATTTCATTAAGATCAAAAGCTTTTGCACAGGAAAGGAAACAGTTAACAAAACCAAAAGACAACTGACAGAATGGGAGAAGATATTTGCAAACGACATATCAGATAAAGGGCTAGTATCCAAAATCTATAAAGAGCTTAGCAAACTCAACACCCAAAGAACAAATAACCCAATCAAGAAATGGGCAGAGGACATGAACAGACATTTCTGCAAAGAAGACACTCAGATGGCTAACAGACACATGAAAAAGTGCTCCGTACCATTCGGTATCAAGGAAGTACAAATCAAAACCGCAATGAGATGCCACCTCACACCAGTCAGAATGGCTAAAATTAACAAGTCAGGAAATGACAGATGCTGGTGACGATGCGGAGAAAGGGGAACCTTCCTACACTGTTGGTGGGAATGCAAGCTGGTGCAACCACTCTGGGAAACAGCATGGAGGTTCCTCAAAAAGTTGAAAACAGCGCTACCCTATGACCCAGCAATTGCACTACTGGGTATTTACCCCCAAAATACAAATGTAGTGACCCAAAGGGGCACATGCACCCAAATGTTTATAGCAGCAATGCCCACAATAGCCAAACTATAGGAAAAACCTGGATGTCCATCAACAGATGAATGTATAAAGAAGAAGTGGTATATATATATAAATGGAATACTATGCAGCCATCAAAAGAAATGCAATCTTGCCATTTGTAATGACATGGATGGAACTAGAGGGTATTATGCTTGGCAAAAGAAGTCAATTGGAGAAAGACAACTACTATATGATCTCCCTGATATGAGGAAGTGGAGATGCAACGTAAGGGGTTTAGGGGGTAGGAAAAGAATAAATGAAACAAGATGGGATCAGGAGGGAGACAAACCATAAGAGACTCTTAATCTCACAAAACAAACTGAGGGTTGCTAGGGGGAGGGTGGTAGGGAGAGGGTGGTGGGGTTATGGACATTGGGGAGGGTATGTGCTATGGTGAGTGCTGTGAAATGTGTAAACCTGGCGATTCACAGACCTGTACCCTTGGGGCTAATAACACATTATATGTTAATAAAAAAATTAAAAATTAAAAAACAACACAAAACAAAACAAAAAAAACCTGAAAGCATCATGAAATAATCAGGAAATCTGGAATCAAGAGACATTGCTACTTGCCTTTTTGCGGGCAACATTTTCTTTCCCAGGAGAAAAGTTTCAACTTACTGACTCTTGCATCCTGTCATTAGTGCTCTAAGATCCTTCTCTCCTCTCCTGCATTGCCACAGGATGTCCTTTGAACTACTGATCATTCTGGAGACTCCAAGTCGTTGCCCATTTAACAGGTTAGTGCCCCTTCTTAAATGGATAAAATTTCTCTGCAAATGTTGTCCCCACTTTGAGTTCCTAAAAAGGATAATCATTTCTTTTAATTAAACCTTAACTATGTGATGCATCAAATGAAAGCAAAAAATTGGGGTACCTGGGTTGCTCAGTCTTTAAGTGTCTGCCTTCAGCTCAGGTCATGATCCCAGGGTCCTGGTATCAAGCCCCACATCGAGCCCCACATTGAGCCCCCCATCAGGCTAAGACTCCCTGCTTGGCAGGAAGTCTGCTTCTCCCTCTCTCACTCCCCGTTTGTGTTCTCTCTCTCTCTGTATCTCTCTCTGCCAAATAAATAAAATCTTAAAAAAAAAAAAGAAAGAAAGAAAGCAAAAAATTTCCCAGGTATTATAGATTCAACCTGTAATGATTAAAACTAACTTTGCGATATAATTCTTCCCATTGATGTGTTGGCAATTAAGTTTTATGTGAAAAATGGGTTTGAAAGTAGCTTCTCAATTTGATTTAGGCTTCCTGGTGCTTTTATCTGTCTCTTGAGCATAACTTGCCTCCATTTACCAAGCTTAAAAAATGAAATGATAAATGGCTCCTTAAAAATCCTGCTGAATGAAATTAATATTCATGAAAATTACTACTAACTATCAATCCTGTTCTTATCCTGGGGTTCCAACACCTGCTAAACTTCTACAACTCTCATAAGTAAATTCTCTGCAACTAATACTTTCTAGCACTAAAATCATTTCTCCAATCAAATCAAAGCTGTTTTATAGCAAAATGATTCCAAAGAATCCCAAGAGAGAAGTTTTAGAGCAATTCAGACCTCCTGAAGGGAATGCAGTAGAAGTAATGGATTTCTTACATTAATTTGTTGGTTGCCAGTTTGACCATCTCAAAACACAAACTGTAGGAACATACCTGTACCAGAGAAAATCAAACTAAGAGCCACTACTCTGCATATACATTCTATATATAATATGCCAGGCTGTGGTTTAAGAATGAAACTGGTGGGGCGCCTGGGTGGCTCAGTGGGTTAACCCTCTGCCTTCAGCTCAGGTCATGATCTCAGGGTCCTGGGATCGAGCCCCACATCCGGCTCTCTGCTCAGCAGGGGAGCCTGCTTCCTCCTCTCTCTCTGCCTGCCTCTCTGCCTACTTGTGATCTCTCTCTGTCAAAAT